>NW_027590862.1:117500-155157 GCF_964213995.1 Mustelus asterias
AGGGGCAAATCCTTTGAAAATGGAGGCAGAGAGGAGGCTTTGTTCAACTCCCATTCTTTCCCTGTCTTCAGCAGGCTGGGCAGGAAGTGTGAGCAGAGAGGGGGGGATAGACAGACACACACTGACACAATCCCCCCAATACACTCACTCACACATCCCCATTCCCCCTCCACTCGCTGGGTTGTGGGGAGCGGCTGCAAGGATTTTCAGGGCTGCTGTGGGGGGGTCAGGGGGTGTTTGAAATGGACGAACACGACCTACAGGGGAAAATAAATAAAGTTTGAAACTAAACTAAAGAAACTAAAGACAGGAACTTGCAGAATCCATTGCCGGCCTGCATTAACATATCAAGAGTCAGTCTGACATTGCCACAAACTCCTCTGGGGTGAGAGGGGGAGGGGGGGTGAATTAGCATCTCAATAGAGAGACAGACATTGTAAACATGTCAGAGACTTCGGGTGGGGTTTGCATCCAGCACACTCAGGATAAATGTGAATCTGAGAGCCTTCAGTCCCCACACCAATAATCCCCCTGCACTGAAAACATTCCCACTCTGATTCAGTGTGTGTGTGTGTCAGTGTGTGTGTCAATCTGCTTTTTGACCTGTGCTTTGCTTGTGTGGACATGATGCTGAATGGACTTGAATGGAAATGCTGGACTCCTCGCTGTGATATGTTGTGTGTCTTATTGTTAAAATGGCCGTGTCTCTTTTTCTCTCTCTTTTTAACCAATTTTTATCTCTTTTTCTCCTGAGGAATTTTGAAAACTGGGGATGTGTCGAGGATCCAAAGGACGGGAATGTTTGTGACCAGGATGAAGGAGAGGAGCTTCTTCCAGAGGGAGGGCTGACTGAGGCCTGTTGCTCAGGCTTCACCCTGAGTGAGTTGTGTCTGTTTATTAACCTGATCCAGATTTAATGTTTCATATCAGAGGGAGCGAGATCTGAATGAGAGTGGAATAGAGAGAGAGAGAGAAACACACAGGGAGGGAACTGTCTCATAGAATCATAGAAACCCTACAGTACAGAAAGAGGCCATTCGGCCCATCGAGTCTGCACCGACCACAATCTCACCCAGGCCCTACCCCCATATCCCTACATATTTACCCACTAGTCCCTCTAACCTAGGCATCTCAGGACACTAAGGGCAATGTTTAGCATGGCCAATCAACCTAACCCGCACATCTTTGGACTGTGGGAGGAAACCGGAGCACCCGGAGGAAACCCATGCAGACACGAGGAGAATGTGCAAACTCCACACAGACAGTGACCCAAGCCGGGAATCGAACCCAGGTCCCTGGAGCTGTGAAGCAGCAGTGCTAACCACTGTGCTACCGTGCCACCCTAACTCTTTAGTCTCTGCTTTACAACTGACTTGTTGTGTTTGGATGTTACTGAGAGATTGTGTAACTGAGAGGAGATCCTGGGTTTTTGCTGTGCTATTTAATTTAAATATTTTCTTGTATTTTAATTATTTTCTCTCTCTTTCCCCAAGAATTAATATTTAGATTTTACTGAGAGATTGTGTAACTGAGAAGGGGGAATCCTGGCCTCTTGTGCTATTTAATTTAAAGAATTCTTGTATTTTAATTAATTATTTTCTCTGTTCCCCAGGGATTTGAATTTTGAAGACTGCAACATGACTCGGAATCCTTGGACAAGGGGCTTTTCTCCAGAGGAGGATGGATGGACTGAGGCCTGTTCTATAGGCCGCATGTGAGTTGTTGTCTCTTTATTATCCTGATCCAGGTTTAATTTTAATCTCGCTTCCTCGGACGAACCAGTTCTCGTTCGATTGTGGGGTGGGCTGGAGTTTAAAACCCTGGGGTTAAAATATCCCGGCTTTGCAATTAGTCACAAACAGGTTAACCCTTTGCTGGGTGGCAAAGAGTGAATTAAATATCTGTAATATGAAACTGTCTAAAAGTTAGTTTTAAATCCAAGATAACAGGGATGGGAGACAGAGCGCTGTTCCTAATTGTTGAATAAAATTCATAGAGGCCTTTATAATTCAGTTTTCAGATGTTCAGACTTTCATTGTGTCCTCTCTGCAGCTTTTCCCCCATTCTGTCTATTTCTCTCTCTCTTTCTCTCCCTGTCCTTCCTCTATCTGTCTCTCTTTTTTATTCCCTCCCTCTTTTTCGCAGGAAGTCATATTTTGTTGGACAATCTCTCAGTAAAATCTGAGAAAGGGGAATCCTGGGCTCTTGTGCGATTTAATTTAAACATTTTCTGGTATTTTAATATATTTCTCTCTCTTTTACCCAAGAATTAATGTTTAGATTTTACTGAGAGATTGTGTAACTGAGAAAGGGGAATCCTGGGCTCTTGTGGATTAAATTTAAACATTTTCTTGTATTTAAATTAATTATATTCTATCTCTTCCCAAGGAATTCATATTTAGTTAGACAATCTCTCAGTGAAATCTTAGAAGGGGGAATCCTGGGCTCTTGTGCTATTTAATTTAAACATTTTCTTGTACTTTAATTAATTATTTTCTCTTCTCCCCAGGAATTTGAATTTTGAAGACTGCAACATGACTCGGGATCCTTGGACAAGGGGCTTTTCTCCAGAGGAGGATGGATGGACTGAGGCCTGTTCTATAGGCCGCATGTGAGTTGTCGTCTCTTTATTACCCTGATCCAGGTTTAATTTTAATCTCGCTTCCTCGGATGAACCAGTTCTGGTTCGATTGTGGGGTGTGGGGGGGCTGGAGTTTGAAACCCTGGGGTTAAAATATCCCGGCTTTGCAATTAGTCACAAACACATTAACCCTTAGGTGGGTGGCAAAGAGTAAATTAAATATCTGTGATATGAAACTGTCTCAATTTGTTTTAAATCCAAGGTAACAGGGACGGGTGACAGACCGCTGTTCCTAATTGTTGAATAAAATTCACAGAGGCCTTTACAATTCAGTTTTCAGAAGTTCAGAATTTCATTTCGTCCTCTCTGCAGCTTTTCCCCCATTCTGTCTATTTCCTCTCTGCTTTCTCTCTCTCCATTCCTTTCCTTCCTCTATCTGTCTCTCTTTTTTATTCCCTCTCTCTCCCTCTTTTTCCCAGGAAATAATATTTTGTTGGACAATCTCTCAGTAAAATCTGAGAAAGGGGAATCCTGGGCTCTTGTGCGATTTAATTTAAACATTTTCTGGTATTTTAATATATTTCTCTCTCTTTTACCCAAGAATTAATATTTAGATTTTACTGAGAGATTGTGTAACTGAGAAAGGGGAATCCTGGGCTCTTGTGGATTAAATTTAAACATTTTCTTGTATTTAAATTAATTATATTCTATCTCTTCCCAAGGAATTCATATTTAGTTAGACAATCTCTCAGTGAAATCTTAGAAGGGGGAATCCTGGGCTCTTGTGCTATTTAATTTAAACATTTTCTTGTACTTTAATTAATTATTTTCTCTTCTCCCCAGGAATTTGAATTTTGAAGACTGCAACATGACTCGGGATCCTTGGACAAGGGGCTTTTCTCCAGAGGAGGATGGATGGACTGAGGCCTGTTCTATAGGCTGCAAGTGAGTTGTCGTCTCTTTATTACCCTGATCCAGGTTTAAATTTAATCTCGCTTCCTCGGATGAACCAGTTCTGGTTCGATTGTGGGATGTGTGGGGGGCTGGAGTTTAAAATGCTGGGGTTAAAATATCCCGGCTTTGCAATTAGTCACAAACACGTTAACCCTTTGGTGGGTGGCAGAGTAAATTATGTATGAAACTGTCTATAAGTTTGTTTTAAATCTAAAATAACAGGGGTCGGAGACAGAGCAATGAACCTAATTGTTGAATAAAATTCACAGAGGCCTTTACAATTCAGTTTACAGATGTTCAGATTTTCATTTCATCCTCTCCACAGCTTTTCCCCCATTCTGTCTATTTCTCTCTGCTTTTCTCTCCATTTCCTTCCGCTATCTGCCTCTCTTTATTCTCTCTCTCTCCCTCTTTTTCCCAGGAATTAATATTTAGTTGGACAATCTCTCAGTAAAACCTGGAAAGGGGCAATCCTGGGATTTTGTGCTGTGTGATTTTCATTCTGGGTGTCCCGGGGGGTTTGATTTCACTGTCTCAGCCCCTCTCTGCCTCACTCTCTCTCTGTATAAACTTTTCCCAAATTACAAAACACTCAACACAGCTGACTGCACCTTGTGGGATCTTGCTGGGGATTTTGTTTTAAAAAGGGTGTTTTCTCAGAGGCAGTTTAAACCTTTCAGGGGACTGTGGGGAAGTCTCCAGACTTGGGACAACACACACACAGGGTTGGGGGCTGGGGGTGGCGGGCGGGGGGGAGGTGGGCAGTCAGGTATACTGGTATTCTGGGAGACTGATATTCCCAACAAGGGCCAGAGGTCTCAGTGCTGAAACATATTAAACTGTTCAAACAGAGGCAGGCAGAAAGCCATGAGGCTTCAGAGCTCCCTGTAGATGCAAAGGTAACTCCCATTGCCAAAAAGTAGCCACATGTGAAGTGGAAACACCTTCCCTCAGCTTGTTACACACTGACCTTTCCACAAACCCCAACATGTTTACAAACACTCGCTGCAGTTTCTGCAAACTTTGTATCAAACTGCCTCCCATTCTGCTCAATACTGACCCCCTCTCAACCTGGCACTGAACTAGTGTCTGAATTGAGACAGAGACACACAGACAGAGTTTTTAAAGTTGAAAGTTTTAAAGTTTATATATTAGTGTCACAAGTAAGGCTTACATTAACACTGCAATGAAGTTACTGAGAGAGACAGAGAGAGGCAGAGACACACAGAGACAGAGACATAGATAAAGAGACAGAAAGAGACAGAGAGATAAAGAGACAGAGAGGATGTTTAAAGTTTGTTTATTCCTGTCACAAGTAAGGCTCACATTAACGCTGCAGTTACTGAGAGAGACAGAAAGAGAGAGTTTTTAAAGTTGAAAGATTTAAAGTTTATTTACTAGTGTCACAAAGCTTACATTAACACTGCAATGAAGTTAGTGAGAGAGACAGAGATAGAGGGAGCATCCAGAGTGGGTTCAGTAACACATTTATTGATCAGATATCTCTCTCTGTGACTCTTTAGCGATGAGATATTCAGCCAGGATGGTTTCACTGACCCTCTTCAGCAGGCAGATATTCCCAAATCCAGCCTAGGTCTCAGACACACACACACCACTCACACATTCCCTCTGCTCTGTCCAAGGGAATATTGTAATCCAGGAATTTCTATTTTATATTTACAGGGTGAGGGGGCGGGAGAAACTCAACTCAAAAATCCTGTAGTGTCTCCAAGCTGCTTTTAAATTTCAATTCAAACCCTGGGCCACATGGGAAGCTGCAGAGATTGGGAAACTTACCAAACCCAGTTTGTGTGTGTGAGTGTCCGCAGCTTTTGTGTCTTTGAACTTGCGAGGGTGCCAGGGAGAGAATGTCACTGTCTTCACCTCTCTCTCTGCCTCTCTGTATAAAAAAATCACCAAATTAAACCACACTCAATAATGCGACCATACACAATTAATTATCAAATATCTGTCTCTCTCGCTTTATCTCTGTCTCTCCCTGTTCTCTCTCTCCCTGTTCTCTCTCTCCCTGTCTCTTCTCGAGCAGAAACAGATGTGGACAGAGAGGCAGGGAGAGAGAGGAAGAGGGAGGGATGGAAACAGCTGGAGTTGTGGGTTAGATGCAGGGGGAGAGACACAGGCTGTTAGAGGGAGGGAGGTTTCAGTGAGGGACAGGGTCTCCAGTTTAATTCTGAGGGTCCTGAGAGAGGGATTTCACTGTCTCAGCCCCTCTCTGGCTCCCTCACTCTGTATAAACAATTCCCAAATTAAAAAACGCTCAACACAGCTGACTGCACTTTGTGGGATCTTGCTGTGCACCACAGGGATGGACTGGCGGGTTGTGGATATTTGAATTCAGTTTTAGGAGATTCTGTTTGTAGATTTCTCTCTCTCTGTTCATGCCATTCTGATGTTTCTGAGAGATTGTGTAACTGAGAAGGGGGAATCCTGCGTTTCGGTGAGATTTAATTTAAATGGGTTCTTGTATTTAATTAATTTTCTCTCTCTTTTCCCCAATAATTCATATCTAGTCAGACAATCTCTCAGTAAAATCTCAGAAGGGGGAATCCTGGGGCTCTTGTGCTGTTTAATTTGAACATTTTCTGGTATTTTAATATATTTATCTTTCTTTTACCCAAGAATTAATATTTAGGTTTTACTGAGAGATTGTGTAACTGAGAAAGGGGAATCCTGGGCTCTTGTGCTATTTAATTTAAACATTTTCTTGTATTTAAATTAATTATATTCGATCTCTTCCCTAGGAATTAATATTTAGTTAGACAATCTCTCAGTGAAATCTTAGAAGGGGGAATCCTGGGCTCTTGTGCTATTTAATTTAAACATTTTCTTGTATTTTAATTAATTATTTTCTCTGTTCCCCAGGAATTTGAATTTTGAAGACTGCAATGGGACTCAGAATCCTTGGACAAGGGGCTTTTCTCCAGAGGAGGATGGATGGACTGAGGCCTGTTCTATAGGCTGCAAGTGAGTTGTTGTCTCTTTATTACCCTGATCCAGGTTTAATTTTAATCTCGCTTTCTTGGACGAACCAGTTCTGGTTAGATTGTGGGGTGTCGGGGGGGGCTGGAGTTTAAAACCCTGGGGTTAAAATAACCCGGCTTTGCAATTAGTCGCAAACAGGTTAACCCTTTGCTGGGTGGCAGAGAGTAAATTAAATATCTGTAATATGAAACTGTCTAAAAGTTTGATATAAATCCAAAATAACAGGGGTGGGAGAAAGTGATTTACCCGAATGTTAAATAAGATTCACAGAGGACATTACAATTCAATTTTCTGAAGTTCAGCCTTTACATTTATCTTCCCCTCTACAACTTTCTTCCCCATTCTATTTCTCTCTGCTTTTCTCTCTGTCTCTCTCTCCAGTATTTTCCCCCTATCTTCAGCTTTCTCTCCCTTCCTGTTTCTTTCCCTTCATCTCTCTCTCTCTCTCTCGAGCATTCTTCCATATCTGTCTATCACTCTCCAGAATGTCTCTCTCTCTCTCTCTCTCTCTCTCGAGTGTTCTTCCATATCTGTCCATCACTTTCCAGAATGTCTCTCTCTCTCTCTCTCGAGCATTCTTCCATATCTGTCTATCTCTCTCTCTCTGGCTCCATCTTCCTTTGTGTCTCTTTAAACCTTTAATCAACAAAAACTGTGTTATTGTAAACAGGGAGACAGGAATATGGCATCGCTCATTTCAATGCAGAGTACATGAGAGAGAGGGAAAGAAACAGCTATGGACAGAGACAACGAGTGAGAAAGAGAGGGGACAGGGACAAGGATCTAGACAGGGACATCCATCTTTACACTGAGTAAGAGAGACAGGAGCAGAGGGAGAAAAGAGAGGGAGATAGTGAAAGGGAGATGGAGGGAGTTGTAGAAATCAATCCCGGGAGGGCGATTTTAAAAAGTGTCCCGAAGGAATCAGCAGCCCCTTCCCAAACTGAAAGAGGGAGATGAGCAGCTCCTGGAGTCTGAGAGGGAGACAGGGATGGACTGGGGGGTTGTGGATATTTAATTCAGTTTTAGGAGATTCTGTTTGTAGATTTCTCTCTCTCTGTTCATGCCATTCTGATGTTTCTGAGAGATTGTGTAACTGAGTGGGGGGAATCCTGCGTTTCGGTGAGATTTAATTTAAATGGTTTCTTGTATTTAATTAATTTTCTCTCTCTTTTCCCATAATTCATATCTAGTTAGACAATCTCTCAGTAAAATCTGAGAAGGGGAATCCTGGGCTCTTGTGCTATTTAATTTAAATATTTTCTGGTACTTTAATTATTTTCTCTTTGCAATTAGTGAGAAACAGGTTAACTCTTTGGTGGGTGGCAAAGAGTCAATTATGTATGAAACTGTCTATAAGTTTGTTTTAAATCTAAAATAACAGGGGTAGGAGACAGAGCAATGAACCTAATTGTTGAATAAAATTCACAGAGGCCTTTACAATTCAGTTTACAGATGTTCAGATTTTCATTTCATCCTCTCCACAGCTTTTCCCCCATTCTGTCTATTTCTCTCTGCTTTTCTCTCCATTTCCTTCCGCTATCTGCCTCTCTTTATTCCATCTCTCCCTCTTTTTCCCAGGAATTAATATTTAGTTGGACAATCTCTCAGTAAAACCTGGAAAGGGGCAATCCTGGGATTTTGTGCTGTGTGATTTTCATTCTGGGTGTCCCGGGGGGTTTGATTTCACTGTCTCAGCCCCTCTCTGCCTCACTCTCTCTCTCTGTATAAACTTTTCCCAAATTACAAACACTCAACACAGCTGACTGCAGCTTGTGGGATCTTGCTGGGGATTTTGTTTTAAAAAGGGTGTTTTCTCAGAGGCAGTTTAAACCTTTCAGGGGACTGTGGGGAAGTCTCCAGACTTGGGACAACACACACACAGGGTTGGGGGCTGGGGGTGGCGGGCGGGGGGGAGGTGGGCAGTCAGGTATACTGGTATTCTGGGAGACTGATATTCCCAACAAGGGCCAGAGGTCTCAGTGCTGAAACATATTAAACTGTTCAAACAGAGGCAGGCAGAAAGCCATGATGCTTCAGAGCTCCCTGTAGATGCAAAGGTAACTCCCATTGCCAAAAAGTAGCCACATGTGAAGTGGAAACACCTTCCCTCAGCTTGTTACACACTGACCTTTCCACAAACCCCAACATGTTTACAAACACTCGCTGCAGTTTCTGCAAACTTTGTATCAAACTGCCTCCCATTCTGCTCAATACTGACCCCCTCTCAACCTGGCACTGAACTAGTGTCTGAATTGAGACAGAGACACACAGACAGAGTTTTTAAAGCTGAAAGTTTTAAAGTTTGATTATTAGTGTCACAAGCAAGGCTTACATTAACACTGCAATGAAGTTACTGAGAGAGGCAGAGACACACAGAGACAGAGACATAGATAAAGAGACAGAAAGAGACAGAGAGATAAAGAGACAGAGAGGATGTTTAAAGTTTTAAAGTTTGTTTATTCCTGTTACAAGTAAGGCTCACATTAACGCTGCAGTTACTGAGAGAGACAGAAAGAGAGAGTTTTTAAAGTTGAAAGATTTAAAATTTATTTATTAGTGTCACAAGTAAAACTTACATTAACACTGCAATGAAGTTACTGAGAGAGACAGATATAGAGGAAGCATCCAGAGTGGGTTCAGTAACACATTTATTGATCAGATATCTCTCTCTGTGACTCTTTAGCGATGAGATATTCAGCCAGGATGGTTTCACTGACCCTCTTCAGCAGGCAGATATTCCCAAATCCAGCCTAGGTCTCAGACACACACACACACACCACTCACACATTCCCTCTGCTCTGTCCAAGGGAATATTGTAATCCAGGAATTTCTATTTTATATTTACAGGGTGAGGGGGGGAGAAACTCAACTCAAAAATCCTGCAGTGTCTCCAAGCTGCTTTTAAATTTCAATTCAAACCCTGGGCCACATGGGAAGCTGCAGAGATTGGGAAACTTACCAAACCCAGTTTGTGTGTGTGAGTGTCTGCAGCTTTTGTGTCTTTGAACTTGCGAGGGTGCCAGGGAGAGAATGTCACTGTCTTCACCTCTCTCTCTGCCTCTCTGTATAAAAAAATCACCAAATTAAACCACACTCAATAATGCGACCATACACAATTAATTATCAAATATCTGCCTCTCTCGCTTTATCTCTGTCTCTCCCCGTCTCTCTCTCTCCCTGTTCCCTCTCTCCCTGTTCTCTCTCTCCCTGTTCTCTCTCTCCCTGTCTCTTCTCGAGCAGAAACAGATGTGGACAGAGAGGCAGGGAGAGAGAGGAAGAGGGAGGGATGGAAACAGCTGGAGTTGTGGGTTAGATGCAGGGGGAGAGACACAGGCTGTTAGAGGGAGGGGGGGTTTCAGTGAGGGACAGGGTCTCCAGTTTAATTCTGAGGGTCCTGAGAGAGGGATTTCACTGTCTCAGCCCCTCTCTGGCTCCCTCACTCTGTATAAACAATTCCCAAATGAAAAAACGCTCAACACAGCTGACTGCACTTTGTGGGATCTTGCTGTGCACCACAGGGATTTTAGTTTTAAAAAGGGTTACTTTTAAGAGGGAGTTCCAGCCTTTCTGGAGATTTGGGATGATGCAGACACACACACACACAGGGTAGTGAGTGGGGAAGGGGGGTCACAGCAGGCAAGAGAGTGGGGGGTGGGAGGATTGTGTCCCATCTGATTCAGGTTCACATTGCTGCTGCTGTGGGATCTTGCTGTGCACACACTGGGCCTGTGGCCTTTGCCCGCACTGCAACAACGACCACACTTTATTAAACTAAATCTGGCTCAGGGACCGCAAAGTGGGTTCAAGGAAAAAGCTTGAAAAGGGGTCTGGTAAATTCAAGCACTTTAATCACCGAGGCATCGTAGGCTCTGGAGCAAGTGCTGGGGAATGGGAGGAGGATAGATTGGGATTTGATGGCCAGCATCGAGCTGGTGGGCCGAAGGGCCTGTTTCTGTGCTGTGTGACTCCAGATTCTTTTCTCTCTCTCTTTTCCCAGGAATTTCTATTTGGATGGGGGGGGGGGGGGTATAGAATTTCCCTGTCTCTGTCTCTCCAGCGTTCTTACCAATCCCAGCACCCCTCCCCTCTCTCTCTCCCCAGACATTCCTGTCTATATTTCATCTTTCAATAAAATGTTAAAGAAAACACCAATGTGAATTGTTGTTAATTTAATTTGGGAAGAGAGAGAGAGAGAGAGGAGTGGATCCCATTTCCCCCACACTCTCCTGCAGTCCTCACCCACAACATTTATTTAATCTGGCCCTCACCAGGTTGTGTGTGTGGGATCTTGCTGTGCACACAGGTGGGTCTGGCTCCCTATTCCTCGCACTGTGACCCATGAGCAGAACTTTAAACAGGAAAGATTGAGGAGAAGGAGAAGGGTTGGGGAGGCGGAGGAGGCAGAGAGAGAGATAGAGAAATGGAGGGAGAGCTAAACAGAGAGGGTGTGGGGGGGGGGTGTGAGAGGGTCTCAGGAGGGGCAGGGGGAAAGAGACACAGAGTCTGGGGGTGTCCTCCATCGTGGGAGTGGCAGTGGGATCTTGCTGTGCAGAATTACCTTCATTGTAATTTGAATCATTCATTCATTGACTAAGGGAGGGTGGGTGTGTGATTGTGGGATTGTAAATATTGTTACCACGCTGAGGTGATGTTTCCCTCTGCGCTATTTTGTAACCCCCTAAAGGGATACACCTCGCCTCGGTAATCTTCAGTAAGTGTGTGTGAGACAGGAGGAAGCGACTGGTTTTAGACATTCAATCCCTACAGTGCAGAAGGAGGCCATTCGGCCCATCTAGTCTGTACCGACCACAATCCCAACCAGGCCCTATTCCCATGACCCCACACTTTTAACCTGCTAATCCCCCTGACACTGGGGTCAATTTAACACGGCCAATCCACCCAACCCGCACAGCTTTGGACTGTGGCAGCAATTGGTAAATTAAAGCAGGATCTGACACTCTCTGTATCAGGAACAACTAACAGGTCTTTAATTTAGACTGGGTGACAACCTTATTAAAACAATGAACAAACTGAATAAACTCCCCAGTAGAATGCTGTTCCAATGACAAGACTCACTCAGGAATAATGAAATAAATCATTACAGAATAGAGTCACCCTCAAATAATATAACACCAGGCGTCTGTTGGAAGTGTGAACTTTCTTCTGCTGCTTGGGTCTGGAATACTTTCTGAGTTGGTTTCTGCTTCTATTTAGATGGTGATGTGATGAAGCTGTATATATTACTGCAGGATTCAGTATCAGACTCTCCCTCCTTCAATCTAAAGAGGCAGCAAGGTCGCTCCCTCCCCGTTATTTCCCCCTGTCCCGGGTTTAAATACCCAGAATTTCCTCACAGTATTCCTGCAATTTGAGTGGCTTGAGGCTGTCACCAACGCCCCAATTTGAATGCAATTGGTTGTGTGTGTTTGGGAGCTTGTTTTAAAATCATTGACCCAATTCAAAGCCTGTTTTGCTCTGCTGGGACTCTGGCTGCTGCTTTGGACACAAATGTTGTAAAGTTGTCTTCTGCAGCCTGCTTTCTGCAGTTTAAAATCCCCAGCACAAAGACACAGGCTTTCTAAAGACACAACGCTGGATGGTTCGTTTTGGTTTTCTCAGCATTTCTTTTCAATATTTACATTTGTCAAACACCACATCTTTAACCTTATATATGCAGCTTCATAACAATATTAGACAGGGAGAGAGAGATCGGGAGAGACAGAGAGACAGTCACACAAAGAGAGAGGGAGAGAGAGACAGAGAGAGAGAGAAAGTCACATGGAGTAATGAGGATGGGGCCTGGATGTGAATGTGGGCGGTGTAGACCTGATGGGCCGAATGGCCTCCTTCTGTACTGTCGGATTCTATGATTCTGTAATGGGGGCTGCGTGCGGTGTGAGGGGAGGGTGGAAGGGGACAGGGGGTGGGGGCAGCACTGGTTCCCTTTTCCCCCCCTCCCTCCTCCCAGGCCCTGTCCGGGAGGTTTCGGGGCTGGAGGGGATTGTTCTGGTGAACTGGCCGGGGCCTGGGGAATCTGTTCTTTGTCCAGGATGTATAATGCAGCCTCTGTGACCAGGCCTCTATCCCAGGCCTAACCTCAGGAAGGCTTTTGCATTTTGCTCCTTTTCCAAACAGTGCCTGTGTTTAAATCGATGGGACTCGACGGTCGAATAAAACCTGCAGCAGCCACTTTAACACAAAGAACAGCACAGCACAGGAACAGGTCCTTTGGCCCTCCAAGCCTGCGCCGATCATGTTTACCTATCGAGACCAATGGCCTGTAACCCTCTATACCCCGTTTGTTCATGTGTCTATCCAGATAAGTCTTAAATGTCACTAATGTATCTGCCTCAACCACCTCACTTGGCAGCGCATTCCAGGCCCCCACCACCCTCTGTGTAAAAACCTTCCCCGCACATCTCCACTCAACCTTTCCCCCTTATCTTGAACTTGTTCCCCTTGTAATTATCATTTCTGTCCTGGGAAAAAGCTCCCAACTGTTCATCCTCGCCACACCCCTCATAATTTTATAAACTTCCAGCTGGTCGTCCCTCAGCCTCTGTCTTTCCAGGGAGAACAATCCCAGTTTATTCAATCAATCCTCACAGCCAATACCCTCCATAGCAGGCAACATCCTGGTCAACCCTTTCATTGGATTTGGGATGTGATTGTGGGTTTTCCTGCTATATCTCTTTCTCTTCAATCTTTCTCCCGTGATTGAGAGTTATCAGGGAGGAAGAGAGAGAGAGAGAGAGAAAGGGATGGTAACAGAGAGAGAGAGAGAGAGAAAGGGATGGTAACAGAGAGAGAGAGAGAGAGAAAGGGATGGTAACAGAGAGAGAGAGAGAAAGGGATGGTAACAGAGAGAGAGAGAGAGAGAAAGGGATGGTAACAGAGAGAGAGAGAGAGAGAAAGGGATGGTAACAGAGAGAGAGAGAGAAAGGGATGGTAACAGAGAGAGAGAGAGAGAGCAAAGGCAGAGGGGCAGGGAGAGGAGAGAGATTGGAGGGGAGTGGGTTAGCGGGTGGGGGTGGGGGAGCCTCCGCTGTGCACTCACAGCCCAGCCAGCTCCCCAGTCTCTGGTTAGGTGCATTAACCCACTCTGGCGCATTAACAGGCGCCAGAGTGTGGCGACTAGGAGAATTTCACAGTAACTTCATTGCAGTGTTAATGTAAGCCTTACTTGTGACTAAGAAATAAACTTTACTTTACTTTTTACTTTACTCTGAGATAAAGACCCTCACTCACAGCCTCCCAGAAGGTGGGATTTATAAACAGCGACTGTGTAACTGAGGCTGAATCTGTGCTGTTGTGTTTGAAAATATATTTTCCTCATATTTGATGTGTTGTAAAGATATTGGAATGTGGCTGCTACCAAATTGCAGTGAGAGAGAGATGTGGCTTTGCAGGAGGAGCTTCCCTCCCCATTTCCCCATGGAAATCCCTGAGAAATAGCAAACGTGGCCCACAACACGTCATTATTTGAAACGGTCAGACAGAAACTTATCAGAGAGAGCATTTTAATCCCCATTCATCCCCAGACGGGGAAACAGAGCAGAGATCAGGACAGATTATCCAGAGTAGGAGAGACCGGGGCAGAGATGGGGTATTGGATATATATATAGATCTGGGGGGAAAGCAAGAGAGACACAGAGGGGGCTGGACAGGTTCAGAGATAGAGGCAGAGAAAGAGAGAAACAGCGAGAGACAGAGGGAATCAGAGAAGGGTGTGACTGTGCTCGAAGTGGAAGGTTCCCTGTTCAGATCAAATGTACAAACAGCACCAATGCTGGAGTGACTTATTATTTTCATTTGCGGGGGGGGAGAAATGGAGGGGAGAGAGAGGGAGATGTGTGGTTCCCTCATTTCCCACTCACTTTACCCCAATCCTCACTTCAAAATCACTTTGTATCTGGCCCTGTTCAAGCTGTGTGTGTGTGTGGGATCTTGCTGTGCACTCATGCTCTGTCCCCCTGCCCCATATTCCTCACACTATGACAGAGCCCCATGCTTTAAACATAAAAAGATGGAGGGGAAGGAGGGTGGGGTAGAGAGAGAGAGAAACAGGGTGAACAGGGAAGGGGTGGGGAGTGTTGGGGGTCAGTGGAGGGAGGGGTGGGGGAAAGAGACAGAGGCTCTGGGGGTGGGGGTGTCCTCCTGCAGTGTGGGACTCCCTGTGGGATCCTGATTGCAGCATTCCCAGTCTCTCTCTCTCTCACTGTGAAGCACTCGGGAGGGAGAGGGAGCTGAAATTCAAATTCCTGAGCCTGGGGGAAAGGCTTGTTCTCAATCCCAGAGTCCTGCTTGTGTTTTTAGACAGGGCGCTGGGATTTGTGGGTGTGGATGGAGAAGATTGTTCTGTTTAACTGGGGGGTGGGAGAGAGGGGGGTTTGTTCTTTCCACCTGAGGAATAATGCAGCCTCTGTGACTAGGCCGCACTTCACGGCCTAAATCTCAGCAGCACTTTTGCGTTTGCTTAATTCCCCAACAGGGTTTAAGTGGCTGAATTCAATGGTTCAATAAAATGTGAAGCAGCCGCTTCAGGGTGGGATTGTGGATTTTCCTGCTCCCGCCCCCCTCTCATTTCCCTTTTGATTGTGAGTTTTATTTTAAACGGTCAGACAGAAACTTAGAGAGAGCATTTCAATCCTGCTTCACCTCGAGAGAGAGAAACAGAGCAGAGATCAGGACAGGTTATCCAGAGACGGGGTATTGGACAGATATAGATCTGGGGGAAGTGTGTAGGAGACGGAGAGGGAGAAACAGAGGGGGGGGGGGGGGCGGAGAGAGGTGACTGACAGAAGTGGGAACTTCATTGGGGCCTCCTGTGTTTATTCACTGGCCTGTCTCTGGAGTAAAGCCCCCAGAATGCTTTGATGTGTTTAATAAATTCAATATCGGGACAGTCAGGAGGCAGTTGGAAGTTCATTGCATTTGAAACTTGTTCCCATTTTGTCAGGGTTTAATAATGAGGAGGTGAAAATGAATGTTTCCCCCAGCCCCCCCCCCCGCCCCTGCCCCCGCCCCCAGTGAGATTGTGAATTTCAGCAAGTCCTGGGATCTTGCTGTGCCTTTTATTGTATTTAATCAGCTTTTGTTTTGTGTTTAATCAAATTTCACTTTATTTTCTCTTTCTCTCTTCCAAGGAGAATTCCTTTGGAAACTTTGGCGATGCAGAGAGCGAATAGTTTTGCCGTGAGGAATCCTCGGACAAGAGCTATAACCAGAGAGAAAAATATTAATAAAAGTCCCCGTGTCTTTGTCGTTCATTTTTATTCACAGATCGACTGGTGGGGCTTTTACACGGAGGGTTAGTGGTCTGTGTGTCAGGGGGAGGGGGTATTCCCAGTGATCCCTGCTCCAATGTAATCCCACAGATTTCAATCCCTCTCCCTGAAGCTCTGTCTGTGCAACTCCCCCATCCTCAGAACTGTTTCTCCACATCTTTCCAATCCCGGTCTCTCCCCATCCTTTATACCTCAGCCTCTCACAATGGCAGCATCTTTCTCCCTTTTCTCTCCTTCTCTCTATCTTTCACTCTCTCTCTGAAACTTTGTCACTGTCTAGACAAAGCCCCACTTTCTATTTATCTCGACATCTCACTTTGTATCTCAGTCTCTCTGCACATCTCTCCCTCTCTGTGGATCATTTTATCTCAATCACAGCAGCCTCCTCTCCATCTCTCTCTCTCTCTCGCTCTATCTATCTCTGCTCCCTCTCTGACTCATTCTGTCTGAAGTACAGCAGCATTCTCTCTATCTCCATCTTTTCACAGTAACTTCATTGCAGTGTTAATGTCAGCCTACTTGTGACAAATAAAATTTGAACTTTAACTCTGCTTCTCTGTCTTATCTCTCTAGCTATCTGCTTGCCTGTCTCTATCTCTCTCTGCTTCCCCCTCTCTCTATCTCTGCCTCCCCCTGACTCAGTCTGTTTGAATTACAGTAGCATCCTCTGTCTCTATATCTCTATCTGTTCTCTGCTTCCCTCTCTCTGTGAATCATTCTGTCTGAATCACAGCAGATTCCGCACTAACTCCATCTCTATATCTCTGTCTATCTCTGCTCCCTCCCTCTCTCTGTGAATCAATGTCTGAATTACAGTTGCATCCTATCTCCATCTCTATATCTCTCTGCCTCTTATCTCTCTCTGTATCTGATCTCTGCTTCCCTCTCTCTGTGAATCATTCTGTCTGAATTACAGCAGCATTCTCTCTATCTCCATCTCTATATCTCTCTGCCTCTTATCTCTCTCTGTATCTGATCTTTGTTTCCCTCTCTCTGTGACTCACTCTGTCTGAATTACAGCAGCATTCTCTCTAACTCCATCTCTATATCTCTCTGCTTCTCTACCTCTTATCTCCCTCTCTGCTCTCTCGTGGGGGACGGGCCAGATCACGGGTTTGTTGTTGACAAGCAGCGAAGGCCCAGGAACACATCGGAGGGGGGGGGGGGGGGCAGAAACTGCTGAAATGGGGGAAATGTGTAACACAGCTGCTTGTTCAGAGCCAGGAGTTGTTATTCAGAGGGGGAAGGAGGTCTGTTGTACAAGAGGGGGGAATATTAGAACACAGGCTGTCCAGAGTCAGGGGTTATCAGAGAAAGGGGACAATGGGGGAAGAGGGTCGGGGGGGAGGGGGAATCAGACAGGGGGTCTGTTGTACAGGATGGGGGTGGGGGATATTATAACACAGGCTGCTCAGTGTCAGGGGAATTAGTCATTTGAACGTTAATGTTTGAAATGGGCAGTTTCCACATCCAACTCGACCCAGAGCTGCTTATAACGGGGTGGAGGGGGATTGACCGGGGGGGGGGGGGAACAGGAATTATAAAGGGGGCGGTTCTGTCAGTCCAGGGGCTGTTCACAGGGAGGGAGTGGAAGTTTGCCAGGGCTGGGGGGTCGGGGGAGGGGGAGCATAGAGGGACATTCAGCCTGGGGAACTTTGCCAGTGGAGGAGGGGCGGGGGCTGAATGGAAGACATGTGAGGGATTGAGGGTGGGGTGGATTTATAGGCATTCAGGAGGGGGGAATTCTGAGAGGGATTTAGGGTGGGGAATTGTATCAGCGTTACAATTGGGGCGTGTAGAGGGATTCGGGGAGGGCGGTGACTCAGAGGGATTCGGGAGCAGGGAGGACTTAGGAAGGATTGGGTGCAGGCGTCAGGGGGGCTTGGGTTTGGCAGGGGGGGGGGCAGAGGGAGCCTTTGGGAGGGGGGGGTGAGGAATTGGGTCAGGACCTTGGAGGATTCAGGGGGCGGAGTCAGGTTGGCGGTGGGTCTCAGAGATGGTGAGGGGGGGGGGGCTGCTTAGAGTCGGATTAAAGGAGATGGGGCAGAGGGACAGGGAATCAGGCGGGGGAAAGAGGGGTTTTTAGGGGAATTAGGGGAGATTGAGGGCGGGGGGGTTTAGAAGGATTGGGAGGGGCTCAGAGGGAGTCTTGGGAGCTTGGGCTCAGAGGGCTTTGGCGGTGGGAGCCTGAGAGAGACTGAGCAGTGGGGGGGGGGGGTGATTAGAGTGGGATTGAAGAAGATTGGGGTTTCTGGAGTGGGGATTTAAGGAGGGGTTTGGGGGGGGAAGCTGGAGGCGGGGGGGAGGGGGAGGGGAATTTGGGGGTGAGAGACTGAGGGCGGGGGGTTTAAAAGGATTGGGAGTGGGTTCAGGAGAGGGGTTCGGGGGGGATTGAGCTGAGAGAGGAATCCATAGGGCATTGGCAGTAAGGGGGGGGGGGAGATTCAGCTTGGGCGGGCAAACTCGGGGGGGGGGGCAACTCGGGGGGGGGGCAACTCGGGGGAGGGGCAACTCGGGGGAGGGGCAACTCGGGGGGGGGGCAACTCGGGGGGGGGGGGCGCAACTCGGGGGGGGGGGGGCAACTCGGGGGGGGGGGCAATCGGGGGGGCGGGCAATCGGGGGGGGGCAATCGGGGGGGGGCAATCGGGGGGGGGGCAAAACCCAGGGGGGGGCAAAACCCAGGGGGGGGGCAAAACCCAGCGCGGGGGGGGGGGCAAAACCCAGGGCGGGGGGGGGGGCAAAACCCAGGGCGGGGGGGGGGGCAAAACCCAGGGCGGGGGGGGGGGCAAAACCCAGGGCGGGGGGGGGGGCAAAACCCAGGGGGGGGGGGGCAAAACCCAGGGGGGGGGGGGCAAAACCCAGGGGGGGGGGGGCAAAACCCAGGGGGGGGGGGCAAAACCCAGGGCGGGGGGGGGGGGGCAAAACCCAGGGCGGGGGGGGGGGCAAAACCCAGGGCGGGGGGGGGGGGGCAAAACCCAGGGCGGGGGGGGGGGGGGCAAAACCCAGGGCGGGGGGGGGGGGCAAAACCCAGGGCGGGGGGGGGGGGGGGGCAAAACCCAGGGCGGGGGGGGCAAAACCCAGGGGGGGGGGGCAAAACCCAGGGGGGGGGGGCAAAACCCAGGGGGGGGGGGGCAAAACCCAGGGGGGGGGGGGCAAAACCCAGGGCGGGGGGGGGGGGGCAAAACCCAGGGGGGGGGGGGGCAAAACCCAGGGGGGGGGGGGGCAAAACCCAGGGGGGGGGGGGGCAAAACCCAGGGGGGGGGGGCAAAACCCAGGGGGGGGGGGCAAAACCCAGGGGGGGGCAAAACCCAGGGGGGGGCAAAACCCAGGGGGGGGGGCAAAACCCGGGGGGGGGGGCAAAACCCGGGGGGGGGGGGCAAAACCCGGGGGGGGGGGGGCAAAACCCGGGGGGGGGGGGGCAAAACCCGGGGGGGGGGCAAAACCCGGGGGGGGGGGCAAAACCCGGGGGGGGGGGCAAAACCCGGGGGGGGGGGCAAAACCCGGGGGGGGGGGGGGGAAACCCGGGGGGGGGGGCAAAACCCGGGGGGGGGGGGGGAGATTGAGACAGAGAGAAAGACAGACAGAGAGACAGAGACAGAGAGAGAGAGACAGAGAGAGAGACAGAGAGAGAGAGAGACAGAGAGAGAGAGAGAGACAGAGAGAGACAGAGAGAGAGACAGAGAGAGAGAGACAGAGAGAGACAGAGAGAAAGGGAGAGAAAGGGAGAGAGAGAGAAAGACAGAGAGAGAAAGATTGAGAGAGAGAGATAGAGAGACAGAGAGAAACAGAGAGAGAGAAAGACACAGAGAGAGATTGAGAGAAAGATTTAGAGAGAGAAAGATTTAGAGAGAGAAAGATTTAGAGAGAGAAAGATTGAGATAGAAAGACAGAGAGATTGAGAGAGAGAAAGATTGAGAGAGAGAAAGATGGAGAGGGAGATTGAGAGGAGGCTGCAAACAGAGAGAAAAGCAGAGCTGAGGCGGGAAAGGTGCAGACAGAAAGTGAAGAGGTTCATACTCACCATCGCACATGTTTTCCCTCGGTGATCTCTCCAACTCCTTCCATCCCCTCTCCCATGGTGGGGAGAGAGATCCAGGAACAGGGGCTTTGTGCTGGGAAAGGGGGGGTTAAAATATCAGAGCTGGAACTCCATGCAAGCACACACTGACTCACTCACTCACAAAGACACAGCTTACCTGATACTTACCAACCCACGTGGAGAGAGAGACTGGACAATGCATCGCCAGCCTTTTTATAACCTCACTGAGTCCCACACCTCCCCAATCAATCCTCATCCAACCACAGCTCCTACACCTCACCTGAACACACCTCCTCCTACCTGGCCCAGTCCAACACCAACCTGTCTCTGAGTGTGTGGGGGGGTGTTCGTGTGTGTGGGGGGTAGTGAGCACCAGGCAAATGGTTCATCCCAAGGCTCTCCCTCCCCCCACTCCCAGCTTCACATCACCAGCACTGGGAGCTGAGAGAAGATGGATTTAAATGAACCAGCAGCCCTGCACTGCCAGGGAGAGAGAGAGAGAGGCCAGGTCTGAATGTGGATTGTACAACTTGTTCATCCAGGACTCCATCCGCTACAGGTTTGCACCCTTTGCTGATTCTTGCAAAGTTTCACTTTTCCTTAAGTTGCCTGAACTGAAACAATATCTTGCAAAGTTCTTTGTTGCTGCGTTTACAAATCCCACTTCTGATTTACAATGCTGTGTGTCCGGGTGTGTGAGTGTGTGTGTGTGCCCTGTGCTTCATGGTTAATGATTCACCACTGATCAGAGCTGCAAAATAAAGCGTTTAGCCTTTTTTTAACAGAAGCACTGGCTGGGGGAGGGGAGGGAGAGAATGAGAGTGAAGTTTCTGTCTGATAAATGCTGTGAATGTGTCTTTAACCAGCAGCTCTGCAGAGAGACAGATGCAGGATTTTAAACTCTCTGGGAGCTGCAGGCAGGAACACACACACACACACACACAGATAGACATCAGCTCCTGTTTCACACCAACAACCAGGCTGGAGTCGATGCAGCTAATTTCCATCCAGGAATGTACTTGATCCATGAAGTCCAGTGAGGGTTACATTCCCATGACTTCCCATTCAGTCCAATCCAGTTCAGTTTGTTGGAATGCAGTGTGGGAGCCTCTGAGGGAGTTTGGCTCTGGAGGGGGGGTTCACTTTTCTCTCATTCAATCTCTCCTGTCTTCCACCCTCTCACAGACCTTCCTTTCGTCCCTGTCCCACCCGCCCCTTTCTCCAAACCTGTTACATTCCTAACTTTCCCCAGTTCACAGGAAAGGTCACAGAGCTGAAATGTTAACTCTGTTTCTCTCTCTCTCTGCACAGATGCTGCCGAACCTGCTGAGTTTAATTCCAGCATTTCCCTGTTTTCCAAGATTTCACAGAATAGTGTTGGTGCAGGAGGAGGCCATTTGGCCCATCGTGTCTGCACCAGCTCTCCAATGTGGATTGAGTGGACAGAAACAAGGAGTTGGAATAAATGGGTTACTTTTGGGTTGACAGCTTCTAACTAGTGGAGTACGGCAGGGATCAGTGTTTGGGTCTCAGCTATTCAGAATCTATATCAATGATATGGATGTGGGGATCAAATATAATATTTCCAAATTTGCAAAAACTGGAAAACTAGGTGAAAATCTGAATTGTGAGGAGGATGCAAAGATGTTTCAAGGGGATGTGGAGAGGCTCAGGGAGCAGCCAAAGGTTTGCCAGCTGGACGACAAGGTGGAAACATGTGAGGTTATCTAATTTTGTAGGAAAAACAGACATTAAGACAACTTCAAGATATTTTGATGTCCTTGTTCATGAGGCACTGAAAGCTAAGATGAGAGCAGTTAAGATAACACATGGTATGTTAGCCATTATTCTAAGAGGATTTGAGTGGAGGAAAAAGATGTCTTCCTGCAATTATATGCAGCCTTGCTGAGACCAACCTGGAGTATTGTGAACAGTTTTGGTCTCCTGGCTGAAGCAAAGATGTACTTGGCATGTAAAGAAGGTTCACTAAAATAGGTCCAGGGACAGATGGGTTGTACTATGAGGAACAAAAATACTTTATTCTCAGGCCTTTAGAAGAATGGTAGCCGAACTTATTCAAACCAACACTAATTTACGGAGTTCAATAGGCCAGATGCCGAAAGGATGTTTCCCCTTGCTGGAGGGTCTGAAACCTGGGACACAGTCTGAGAATAAGGGGCAGTTATTTAGGCTGAGATGAGGGGGTATTTGTTTTCCATTAGAATGCTGGTGAATCAAGGAATGCAGGGATAATGCTGGAAATGGTGTTGAAGCAGAGGATCAGCCATGGTCACATTGAATGATGGAGTGGATGTGAAGGACAGAATGGATGATTCCTGCTCCTGTTTCTTAACGTTCTTACTGCAATAGGAATGGAAGGTAAGAGTAAGAAGGTTTTGCTGCAGCTTTACACGACCTTCATTAGATCACAACTGGAGAAATGTGTATAATGTTGAGCTCTTTACTTAAAAAAGGATAGAATTGTATTGGAACCAGTTCAGAGAAAGTTCACTCGGCTGATTCCTGGGATGGAGAGGTTTATTTTACGAGGAAAATTTGAGCAGATTGGAGCAATATCAATGAAAGTTCAGAAGATTAAAAGGTTATCGCGTTGAGGGGATGAGACAGGGTGGTTGCTGAGAGGCTGTTTCTTCTTGTAAGAGAGACCAGAACAAGGGGACAGATTTTAAAATGTAATTGACAGTCCCTTAAGACTGAGATGAGGAGAAATTTATTTTTTAGATGGTGGCTGGTCAGTGGAATTCTCTTCCCTGGATACTAGTGGCGGCAGAGTCATTGAATATATTCAAGGCTGAGTTCAGAATGATTTTGGATTGAGAAGCGCATCAAGGGTTACGGGGAAAAGAGTTGAGACTATAATTAGATCAGCCGTGATGGAGTATGCTCGAGGGGCTGAATGGCCTTCTGCTGCTCCTAGTTATTTTGTTCTTATCCCAATACGTCCTTCAGACTGCTCTCTGTGACCAGTGATGGATAAACAAGCTCTATGTTTTGTCCTCACCAGAGGCTCTCCTGTGCCCATTCATTAGGCCACTCACTCAACCCATCTCACCAGCAGTAATTACCCACTCTGCCCCCAGACCTTCCTGATCCAGCACTTCATCTTCCATTGGCGTAAGGATGGCAAGACCTGGATGTCTCCACTCTTCTTCACTCATTCCCTGATGATGTTTGCTCTCTTTCCAAACACATAAATTGTTACTCACTCATCAAACACATGCAGTAGCCCAGGGTTGTCCAACGTGTGGACCAAGGGGCGAATGTGACCCTCGAAGCCCCTCAATGCGGCCCCCGGAGCGAGTTTCCAGAATCTCAGTCACACAGTTCAGTTTGAATGGAAGAATCTGCATGGAGCTGCTCCTCCAATCACATCCCGTTTCTTTCCCATGTTTGCTGCTGATAGGATTTTGAGCCAATCTGCAGCAAATGTGGGAGAGAAACAATTTGTGATTGATGAGGATTAAACTCTAATAATCATCTTTATTTATTACTCATTATTGTGCTCAGCAAGTTGTTTCTTTTCATATCTCAGTTTAGTTTTTCATTGAAATTTCTGCTGTGCCAAACTTTATCATTCTGAAATTTACTCATCGGCCCCTTGAGTGAGAAAAACATTGACGTGTGTTTGCCCAGTGAATATGTTGGTCAACCCTGCTCTAGCTATGCTGGTGCCAGCCTAACGGACATGTCTCTGACAGTCAATGCTGCTGCCTTTGCATTGTAAGAGTTTTAACAACACCAGGTTAAAGTCCAACAGGTTTATTTGGTAGCAAATACCATTAGCTTTCGGAGCGCTGTGTGGAGTTTGCACGTTCTCCCATGGTCTGCCTGAGTTTCCTCCAGGTGCTCCGATTTCCTCCCACAGTCCAAAGATGTGTGGGTTAGATGGATTGGCCGTGCTAGATTGCCCCTTGGTGTCAGGGGGACTAGAAGGGTAAATACATGGGAACAAGGCCTGGCTGGGATTGTTGTTGGTTAAAGCTCAATTGGCCGATTGGCCTCCTTCCGCACTGTGGGGATTCTATGATTGTATCGAGTTAAAGAGGACTAATGTTCAGTTTTATGTGCAAAAAATGAGATGTGTCCCAAGATCTGTAGGTTAGGGGGATTCGCAAGGTAAATGCTTGGGGCAACGGGGATAGGGCAGATTCTGGGTCTGGGTAACATGCTCGTTTGGAGAGTCAGTGCAGACTCGATGGACCAAATCACCTCCTTCTGCACTGTCGGGATTGTATGCTGAGCAAAGTTGCCAATTGATAGCAAAAGGAAGAATCTTCTGGCTATATCCTTGCCCCGTTCATGAGTGGAAATATCCCAGTTTGTCATGAATGGCACCAGATGATCTGTCACTCAGATCCACATCAAGGCAGGTGAGAGACCACCTACAGTGGGAAAGGCTGAGGTCGGGAACAAGTGAGGGAGAAAGGGAAAGAAGTGGAATGACAAAGGGGAATGGATCGAGAGAAAGATACATTTTAACAGCAAAGGTGACCAAGGAATTAATAGAGAAAGGGAAACAATAATAGAAGATAGAGATGATGAAAAAAAGACAGATGTACAGACAACCAGGGAGAAGCAGAAAGAGGGAGCAAGTCAGATCCACGGGAAAATACACAAACAGAGGGAGAGAGAAAGAGCGAGAGACCGTGCAAAAGGCAAAGGGACCAAATGACAATAAACGTTTTACGAAATGAGAGACAGAGTTGGGAAGAAAGAAAATATAATTAAAATGGAGGCAGTGAATTGTAAAACAAAAGATTTGATTTGATTTGATTTATTATTGTCACATGTATTAACATGCAGTGAAAAGTATTGTTTCTTGCGGGTTATTCAGACAAAACATACTGTGATAGAGAAGGAAAGGAGAGAGTGCAGAATGTAATGTTACAGTCACAGCTAGGGTGTGGCCAAATCTATGAGAAATTACATTAAGGCGTTGTTAGAGAGTTTTAAAGAGTTAGAATGAAGTTTTAGAGGCACCGAACAAGAGTAAAAGATAAAATTAGAAGCTGGGCACAGCTCGCCTCGCTCCGAAGAGAACAAGCATGGGCTTGAGAAAAGAAGGAATTAAACAACAACTGCGTTTATATAACATCTTTAATGGAGCTGAAACAGGTGAAACAAAAACAAAGTCACAATTTCCCAATTCATGTGTGTTGGTGAAAATGAGGCAGTCGGCAAGGAGTTTGTGTGAGTCTGAGGGAGACCATGGCTCTGATTCACTGGGATACCAACTGTGTGCAACCTAACCAAGGGACAGAGATGGATATCACGGTTGCACCAGACATTTAGAACAGATATTAATAATAACCTCATCACTTGGTGCAGAACAGCTTTGAACAACAGAGATAAATATTACCCACATGACAACCTATGGCTGCATTACAAAATCCTGAACAATATGACTTTCGTTGGTATGTTTTTGAATGCAAGAGTGAATATGTCACACCTCCTCCCTACCCCAATTTTTCCCTATCTAATGATGTAGCTGATAGCATTGCCAACTTCTGATAAAGTGGACCACATTATCCATTTCAAAGTGTCCCTTTTTCCAGAGTGGATGAATATGTCTGTGATAAATGCTTTGTGCACTTTTGGCATTCACCTCTGCTTCTCAATGAGGTTGCATACCAGTCACACAGCGAGTATTCCAGGGATGGAAAGTGACAGTCTCCCTTATATATATACACAAGGTCCTTTTTTTGATCCTTTTACGGTGAATAAAACTATACATTTTCCATTCCTTCTTCTGTACACTCCCCATCGCGCGGTGAACCATTTTGCAGAAAATATGGACACATGGGATTGAGGGTGATTTAGTGGTTTGGATCAGGAATTGGCTAGCTGTAAGAAAACAAAGGGTGGTGGTTGATGGGAAATATTCATCCTGGAGTTCAGTTACTAGTGGTGTACCGCATGGATCTGTTTTGGGGCCACTGCTGTTTGCCATTTTTATTAATGACTTGGATGAGGGCGTGGAAGGATGGATTAGTAAATTTGCGGATGACACTAAAGTCGGTGGAGTTGTAGACAGTGCGGAGGGAAGTGGCAGGTTACAGAGGGACATAGATAAGCTGCAGAGCTGGGCTGAGAGGTGGCAAATGGAGTTCAATGCGGAAAAGTGTGAGGTGATTCACTTTGGAAGGAGTAACAGGAATACAGAGTACTGGGCTAATGGTAAGATACTTGGTAGTGTGGATGAACAGAGGGATCTGAGTGTCCATGTGCATAGATCCCTGAAAGTTGGCACCCAGGTTGATAGGGTTGTTAAGAAGGCGTAAGGTGTGTTCGCTTTTATTGGTAGAGGGATTGAGTTTCGGAGCCAGGAGGTCATGCTGCAACTGTACAAAACTCTGGTGCGGCTGCATTCGGAGTATTGCGTACAGTTCTGGTCGCCGTATTATAGGAAAGATGTGGAAGTGTTGGAAAGGATGCAGAGGAGATTTACCAGGATGTTGCCTGGTATGGTGGGAAAATCGTATGAGGAAAGGCTGAGGGGCTTGAGGTTATTTTCATTCGAGAGAAGAAGGTTAAGAGGTGACTTAATAGAGGCATACAAGATGATGAGAGGATTAGATAGGGTGGATAGTGAGAGCCTTTTTCCTCGGATGGTGTTGGCTAGCACGAGGGGACATAGCTTTAAATTGAGTGGTGAGAGACATAGGACAGATGTTAGAGGCAGGTTCTTTACTCAGAGAGTAGTAAGGGCGTGGAATGCCCTGCCGGCAGCAGTGGTGGACTCGTCAACGTTGAGAGCGTTCAAGTGGTTATTGGATAAACATATGGATGATATTGGAATAGTGTAGATTAGAGGGGCTTTAGATTGGTACCACTGGTCGGCGCAACATCGAGGGCCGAAGGGCCTGTACTGCGCTGTAATGTTCTATGTTCTATGCTACTGGCAAAAGCAATAAGATTTGTAGCACCAACAATCTCCATTAGAAAATTAACAAGCAGAGACGACAGTATGTCATCATATCTGGTGTTCTCCAGACAAGGTCTTTGCTAATCTGCTTTTATTTCAGTTGCGCACATAAACCAAGCTTGTGATGCCTTTGTATTGACTGGAGTTTCGACCTCTTGTGAATTGTAATAATTTCCGCAGCTAAGTTACTCGTTCAGTGCGTGCAAACCGCAAGTTGACCAAAACCAAGCACAAGTTTCGTTCCATGTGTTTCATTTATCAGATCAGGTCAATAGAAGGCAGAAAGAGAGACTTCTGCTGTTCCCAGGCGTTATGGAAACCAGGACTGTCCCACTGTATTTGCCACAAGTGAAATTACCAACTGACTCAAGAACAGTTTCTTCCCTGCTGCCATCAGACTTTTGAATGGCCCCCCTCGCATCACACTGATCTTTCTCAACACCCCAGCTATGACTGTAACACTACATACTTCTCCTTTCCTTTTCTATGTACAGTGTGCTTTGTCTGTATAGCGTGCAAGATGCAATACTTTTCACTGTACACTAATATATGTGACAATAATAAATCAAATCAACATCAAATCAAATAAATTCCCCCTCCGACAGCTCCTATCAACTCCAAAGTTCCAACAACAAAATAAACTGGTCAGTTGTGATTTCAGAAAAAAGGTCTGCGCAATTTTACAATGTGGATGTTTTCCTTTAATTTCTTTGATCCTTTTTTTGAAATGAATTGTCCTTTCTTTCCATGCCCTCACTAAAATACTGGGTGGAACTGAATGCGTTTTCCCGCGGTAAGTTTGGAGCGGGTGGGGAAGGTATTTAATCAGGTGGGAGAGTGATTGATGCGGAACCTGTCACTTTCCTGCCTCATGAATGGCCTTCCTGCCGGCCAACAATTGAGGCCGTTAGGTGGGCATTTAATGACAACCGAAGGGCCTCATCCTGTCACTGCTGGTATTCACCCAATGCTGGATGGGGGAAACTTGTCATGCGGGGAGCTTGAAAAGTAAGCATTGATCACTCTCACACTGTCAGGTTGTTTGTGGGTTCCTGGATCGGGAGGGGGGAGGGCGGAGGTGGCTTATTTAAAGGCTCTGAAGTGTCTTATCAAAGAACCAGACATTAGGAAAGGGGAGCCGACTGAGAGCCACCCATCTGTCCTTGCTCCAAATCCACTCCTCTGCCCCACAATCCAATTGCCGCCATCACTCACCTGGATGCCCAGGCCTCTGCTATGGCACCGCATTGGTCGTAATCTGCTAACATTCCCTAGCTTCAGGAAAGGCCCCAGTGGACTGGAAACTGCAAAATGTAACAGCTCTCCTCCAGGAAGGAGGGAGTGAAGCAGCAGGAAACTGTAGTCTGAGACTCCCTGGGTGGAAATCTCCCACCCAGGTCTGTGTCCCATGGTGAGAGGAGAGGAACATGGTGTGTTTCCCGCTCTCGAGCTGGCGGGAAACCACGCCATATCTTCCAGCTCCCAACTCATTAATTATACACCCAGGGGTTTAACACCATATTCTATGGCAGGGCAAGTCTGATAGTGCAAGAACCACCATCATATCTGGGTACCATATTCTTTCTTCTGAGAAAGAAGATGGATGTCCAGGAACACTCTGAGGCAGACAAATGGATTTCGTTGCTGACACTGAAGCTCATCTAATTTTCTTTTATCGCTCACTCTCCCTTTATTTGTTTCTTCCCGGTCTCCTACTCTTTCCATCTCACTCTCTTCCTTTCACCGACCTGTGTCCCCTCCACTCCCCCTACCCAGTATCCCCACTATTTCCCCATCCCCTCTATTCTTCTGCTCTGCTCCGCACTCTGTCACCATTATTCACCCCTTCTGCACCACAACTATCCCCTCTATTCTATCCTGACCCCTCCATTCCCTTCTCTGTTCCCCCTCACTGTTCCCTCCATTAACCCCCATCTCCACTATTTCCCCATCTCTATACATTGTCCCTCTCATCTAATTCCCCATCCCGCTCACCCCGTATCCCCCCTTCATCCTCATTCCCGTTGTCCCATATCTCCCCGCCCTCTCATTCCCCGTGTCCCAATCACTCTCACCCCCATTTCATCCTATCCCTTTATTCCCCATATCACCTCTGCGCTTCACCCCCATATCCCGCCTCCATATCCCACAATTCCCCTCATCCCCATATCACCCTCACTACATATTCCACATATCCTCACCCTATATCCCCACCATATCGCCAACCCATCCTCCCATCCCCTCGCCCATATAACTCCCATACCCTCAACCCCCATATCCCCACCCCCTCATATCCCCATCTCCCTCTATAACCATTCTTCTCATTTCTCCATGTCTCCCGTACATTCCCATCGCCCTCATCCCTATAATTCCCCCATTCCCCAAAACCCCAATCCTTTCATACCCATACCTCCTTCATTCGCATATCCCTGATTCCCACATCCCCCTCATTTCCCAAGTCCCACTCACCCCCACCCCCTTCTCCCGACCTCCATATCACCCTCACCCCCAGATTTCCCTTATTCCCCATATCCCCACCTCCTCATTCCCCAAATCCCCATTTCCTTCATTCCCCATATCCCCCATCCCATATCACCCTGACCCCTTGATCCCCTGACTTCCATATCATCCTCACCCACAGAACCCCCTCATTCCCTACATCCCCCATTCCCCTCATTCCCCAAATCCCCATCCCTCTTGTCCCCTCCTCTCTCTGGTCCAGAGATAGAGAATCTGGTGAACTGGTGCGATGACAATAATGTCTCTTTCAAGGTCAACAAAATGAAGGCGATAGTCATCGACTTCAGGGAACGTCGTGGAGGACATGCCCCTGTCTACATCAATGGGGATGAAGTGAAGATGGTTGAGAGCTTCAAGTTTCCAGGTGTCCAGATCACCAACAACCTGTCCTGGTCCTTTCTCAGAAGACTAAGGAAATTTGGCATAGAAAACCATAGAAAATTACAGCTCAGAAACAGGCCTTTTGGCCCTTCTGTGCCGAACCATTTTTTGCCTCGTCCCACTGACCTGCACTTGGACCATATGCCTCCACACCTCTCTCATCCATCAACACGTCCAAGTTTTTCTTTAATGTTAAAAGTGACCCCGCATTTACCACTTTATCCGGCAGCTCATTCCAGACTCCCACCACTCTCTGCGTAAAGAAGCCCCCCCTAATATTCCCTTTAATCTTTTCTCCTTTCACCCTTACCCCATGCCCTCTGGTTTTTTTCTCCCCTCGCCTCAGTGGAAAAAGCCTGCTTGCATTCACTCTATCTACACCCATCAAAATCTTATACACCTCTATCAAATCTCCCCTCATTCTTCTACGCTCCAATGAATAAAGTCTCAACCTATTCAATCTCTCCCTGTAACTCAGCTTCTCAAGTCCCGGCAACATCCTTATGAACCTTCTCTGCACTTTTTCAACCTTATTTACATCCTTCCTGTAACTAGGTGACCAAAACTGTACACAATACTCTAAATTCGGCCTCACCAATGCCTTATATAACCTTACCATAACACGCCAACTTTTATCCTCGATACTCCGATTTATAAATGCCAATGTATCAAAGGCACTCTTTACGACCCTATCCACCTGTGACGTCACTTTTAGGGAATTCTGGACCTGTATTCCCAGATCCCCCTGTTCAACTGCACTCTTCAGAGTCCGACCATTTACCCTGTACGTTCTACTTTGGTTTGTCCTTCCAGTGTGCAATATCTGACGCTTGTCTGCGTTAAATTCCATTTGCCATTTTTCAGCCCATTTTTCTAGTTGGTCCCTCTGCAAGCTTTGAAAACCTTCCTGACTGTCCACTACACCTCCAATCTTTGTATCATCAGCAAATTTGCTGATCCAATTTACAACATTATCATCCAGATCATTGATATAGATGACAAACAACAATGGACCCAACACCGATCCCTGCGGCACACCACTAGTCACAGGCCTCCACTCAGAGAAGCAATCCTCCACAACCACTCTCTGGCTTCTTCCATTGAGCCAGTGTCTAATCCAATTTACTACCTCCCCATGTATACCCAGCGACTGAACCTTCCTAACTAACCTCCCATGAGGGACCTAGTCAAAGGCATTGCTGAAATCCAGGTAGACAACATCTACCGCCTTCCCTTCATCCATTTTCCTGGTAACGTCCTCGAAAAACTCTAATAGATTGGTCAAACATGACCTACCATGCACAAAGCCATGTTGACTCTCCCTAATATGTCCCTGTCTATGCAAATTATTTGTAGATCCTATCCCTTATCACACCTTCCAATAACTTGCCCAATAATTGCGCGTCAATGTGTGTCACTGTGTGTGTGTCAGTGTGTCTCACTGTGTGTGTGCGTGTCAGTGTGTATCACTGTGTGTGTGTGTGTGTGTGTGTCAGTGTGTATCACTGTGTGTTTTTGTCAGTGTGTATCACTGTGTGTGTGTGTATCAGTGTGTGTGAGGCTCAGTGCCGATGTGTGTGTCAGTGTGTGTCACTGTGTGTGTGAGTGTGTGTGTCAGTGTGCATCACTGTGTGTGTGTGTCAGTGTGATTCACTGTCTGTGTGTCACTGTGTGTGTGTGTGTGTCAATGTGTATCACTGGGTGTGTGTGTGTCAGTGTGTATCACTGTGTGTGTGTGCCAGTTCGTGTCATTGTGTGTGTGTCAGTGTGTATCACTGTGTGTGTGTGTGTGTGTGTCAGTGATTATCAATGTGTGTGTGTGTGGGTCAATGTTTATCACTGTGTGAGTGTGGGTCAGTGTGTGTCACTGTGTGTGTGTCAGTATGTATCACTGTGTGTGTGTGTCAGTGTGTATCACTGTGTGTGTGTCACTGTGCGTGTCAGTGTGCGTCAGTGTGTGTGTGTGTGTGTGGGTCAGTGTGTGTCACTGTGTGTGTCAGTATGTATCACTGTGTGTGTGTCAGTGTGTATCACTGTGTGTGTGTCACCTTGCGTGTCAGTGTGTGTCACTGTGTGTGTGTCACTGTGTGTGTGTGTCAGTGTGTATCACTGTGTGTGTGTGTCAGTGTGTGTCAATGTGTGTGTGTGGGTCAGTGTGTATCACTGTGTGTGTGTCAGTGTGTGTCACTGTGTGTGTGTGTCAGTGTGTCTCACTGTGTGTGTGCGTGTCAGTGTGTCACTGTGTGTGTGTCAGTGTGTCTCACTGTGTGTGTGCGTGTCGGTGTGTCACTGTGTGTGTGTCAGTGTGTCTCACTGTGTGTGTGCGTGACAGTGTGTGTCACTGTGTGTGTGTGTGTGTGCGTCAGTGTGTATCACTGTGTGTGTGTGTGTGTGTGTCAGTGTGTATCACTGTGTGTTTTTGTCAGTGTGTGTCACTGTGTGTGTGTGTATCAGTGTGTGTGAGGGTCATTGCCGATATGTGTGTCAGTGTGTGTCACTGTGTGTGTGAGTGTGTGTGTCAGTGTGCATCAATGTGTGTGTGTGGGTCAGTGTGAATCACTGTGTGTGTGTGTCAGTGTGTACCACTGTCTGTGTGTCACTTTGTGTGTGTCACTGTGTGTGTGTGTCAGTGTGTATCACTGTCTGTGTGTCACTGTGTGTGTGTGTGTCAATGTGTATCACTGGGTGTGTGTGTGTGTCAGTGTGTATCACTGTGTGTGTGTGTCAGTGCGTGTCATTGTGTGTGTGTCAGTGTGTATCACTGTGTGTGTGTCAGCGTGTATCACTGCGTGTGTGAGCGACAGTGTCACTGTGTGTGAGTGTGTGTGTCAGTGTGCATCACTGTGTGTGTGTGTGTGTGTGTGTGTGTGTGTGTGTGGTTCAGTGCGTATCACTGTGTGTGTGGGTCAGTTTCTGTCACTGTGTGTGTCAGTATGTATCACTGTGTGTGTGTGTCAGTGTGTATCACTGTGTGTGTGTGTCAGTGCGTATCACTGTGCGTGTCAGTGTGTATCACTGTGTGCGTGTGTCAGTGTGTATCACTGCGTGTGTGAGGGACAGTGTCACTGTGTGTGTGTGTGTCAGTGTGTCAGTGTGTGTCACTGCGTGTGTGTGTCAGAGTGTGTGTGTGTCAGTGTGTATCACTGTGTGTGTGTTTGTGTGTGTGTGTGTCAGTGTGTATCACTGTGTGTGTGGGTCAGTGTGTGTCACTGTGTGTGTGTGTGTGTGTCAGTGTGTATCACTGTGTGTGTGGGTCAGTGTGTGTCACTGTGTGCGTGTCAGTGTGTATCACTGTGTGTGTGTGTGGGTCAGTGTGTGTCACTGTGTGTGTGTCAGTCTGTATCACTGTGTGTGTGTGTGTCAGTGTGTATCACTGTGTGTGTATGTGTCAGTGTGTATCACTGTGTGTGTGTGTGTGTGTCAGTGTGTATCACTGTGTGTGTATGTGTCAGTGTGTATCACTGTGTGTGTGTGTCAGTGTGTATCACTGTGTGTGTGCGTGTGTCAGTGTGTATCACTGTGTGTGTGTGGGTCAGTGTGTATCACTGTGTGTGTATGTGTCAGTGTGTATCACTGTGTGTGTGTGTCAGTGTGTATCACTGTGTGTGTGTGTGTCAGTGTGTATCACTGTGTGTGTGTGGGTCAGTGTGTATCACTGTGTGTGTATGTGTCAGTGTGTATCACTGTGTGTGCGTGTCAGTGTGTATCACTGTATGTGTGTGTGTCAGCGTGTATCACTGTGTGTGTGTGTCAGTGTATGTCACTGTGTGTGTATGTGTCAGTGTGTATCACTGTGTCTATGTGGGTCAGTGTGTAACACTGTGTGCGTGTCATCATGTGTGTGTGGGTCAGTTTGTGTCACTGTGTTTCTGTGGGTCAGTGTGCATCACTGTGTGTGTGTGCGTGTGTGTATCACTGTGTATCACTGTGTGTGTGTGTGTGTTTAGGTGTGCAACAGTGTGTGTTGTTCAGTGTGTATCACTGTGTGTGTGTGTCACTGTGTATCACTGTGTGTCAGTGTGCATCACTGTGTGTGTGTGTGTGTGTCAGTGTGTATCACCGTGTGTGTGTGTGTCAGTGTGTATCACTGAGTGTGTGTGGGTCAGTGTGTATCACTGTGTGTGTGTGTATGACAGTGTGTATCACTGTGTGTGTGCGTGTGTCAGTGTGTATCACTGTGTGTGTGTGGGTCAGTGTGTATCACTGAGTGTGTGTGGGTCAGTGTGTATCACTGTGTGTGTGTGTCAGTGTGTATCACTGTGTGTGTGTGTCAGTGTGTATCACTGTGTGTGTGTGGGTCAGTGTGTATCACTGTGTGTGTATGTGTCAGTGTGTATCACTGTGTGTGCGTGTCAGTGTGTATCACTGTATGTGTGTGTGTCAGCGTGTATCACTGTGTGTGTGTGTCAGTGTATGTCACTGTGTGTGTATGTGTCAGTGTGTATCACTGTGTCTATGTGGGTCAGTGTGTAACACTGTGTGCGTGTCATCATGTGTGTGTGGGTCAGTTTGTGTCACTGTGTTTCTGTGGGTCAGTGTGCATCACTGTGTGTGTGTGCGTGTGTGTATCACTGTGTATCACTGTGTGTGTGTGTGTGTTTAGGTGTGCAACAGTGTGTGTTGTTCAGTGTGTATCACTGTGTGTGTGTGTCACTGTGTATCACTGTGTGTCAGTGTGCATCACTGTGTGTGTGTGTGTGTGTCAGTGTGTATCACCGTGTGTGTGTGTGTCAGTGTGTATCACTGAGTGTGTGTGGGTCAGTGTGTATCACTGTGTGTGTGTGTATGACAGTGTGTATCACTGTGTGTGTGTGTGTGTCAGTGTGTATCACCGTGTGTGTGTGTGTCAGTGTGTATCACTGAGTGTGTGTGGGTCAGTGTGTATCACTGTGTGTGTGTGTATGACAGTGTGTATCACTGTGTGTCAGTGTGTATCACTGTGTGTGTGAGTGTGTGGGTCAGTGTGCATCACTGTGTGTGTGTGTGTCAGTGTGTATCCCTGTCTGTGTGGGGGTCAGTGTGTATCACTGTGTGTGTGTGGGTCAGTGTGTATCACTGTGTGTCAGTGTGCATCACTGTGTGTGTGTGTGTCAGTGTGTATCACTGTGTGAGGGGGGTCAGTGTGTATCACTGTGTGTGTGTGGGTCAATGTGTATCACTGTGGGTGTGTGGGTCAGTGAGTATCACTGTGTGAGGGGGGTCAGTGTGTATCACTGTGGGTGTGTGGGTCAGTGTGTATCACTGTGTTTGTGTGGGTCAGTGGTGTGTCACTGTGTGTGTGTGGGTCAGTGTATGTCACTGTGTGTTTGTGTGGGTCCGTGTGCATCATAGTTTGTGTGTGTGTGTGTGTGTGTGTGTGTGGGTGTGTATCAGTGTGTGTTTGTGTGTGTCAGTGTGTTTCACTGTGTGTGTGTTTGGTCAGTGTGTATCACTGTGTGCGGGGGACAGTGTGTATCACTGTGTGTGTTTGTGTCAGTGTGTGTCACTGTGTTTGCGTGTGTCAGTGAGTATCACTGTGTGCGTGTGTGTCACTGTATGCCACTGTGTGTGTGTGTGTCAGTGTGTATCACTGTGTGTGTGTGGGTCAGTGTGGATCACTGTGTGTGTGTGTGTGTGTCAGTGTGTATCACTGTGTGTGTGTCAGTGTGTGTCAATGTGTGTGTGTGGGTCAGTGTGTATCAGTGTGTGTGTGGGGGTCAGTGTGTATCACTGTGTATGTGTGTGTGTGAGTCAGTGTGCATCACTGTGTGTGTGGGTCAGTGTGTATCACTGTGTGTGTGTCACTGTGTGTGTGTGTCACTGTGTGTGTGTGTCAGTGTGTGCCACTGTGTGTGTGTGCGTCAGTGTGCATCACTGTGTGTGTGTGTCAGTGTGCATCACTGTGTGTGTGTCACTGTGTGTGTGTGTCACTGTGTGTGTGTGTGTCACTGTGTGCCACTGTGTGTGTGTGCGTCAGTGTGTCTCACTGTGTGAGTGTGTCAGTGTGCATCACTGTGTGTGTGTGTGTGTGTCAGTGTGTGTCACTGTGTGTGTGTGCGTCAGTGTGCATCACTGTGTGTGTGTGTCAGTGTGCATCACTGTGTGTGTGTCACTGTGTGTGTGTGTCACTGTGTGTGTGTGTGTCACTGTGTGCCACTGTGTGTGTGTGCGTCAGTGTGTCTCACTGTGTGAGTGTGTCAGTGTGCATCACTGTGTGTGTGTGTGTGTGTCAGTGTGTGTCACTGTGTGTGTGTCAGTGTGTGTCACTGTGTGTGTGCGTGTCAGTGTGTATCACTGTGTGTGTGTGTGTCAGTGTGCATCACTGTGTGTGTGTGTGTGTCAGTGTGTATCACTGTGTGTGTGTGTCAGTGTGTATCACTGTGTGTGTGTGTGTCAGTGTGCATCACTGTGTGTGTGTGTGTCAGTGTGTATCACTGTGTGCGTGTGTCAAAGTGTGTGTGTGTGTGTCAGTGTGCATCACTGTGTGCGGGGGGCAGTGTGTATCAGTGTGTATCACCGTGTGTGTGCCACTGTGTGTGTGTCACTGTGTGTGTGTGTGTGTGTGTCAGTGTGCATCACTTTGTGTGTGTGGGTCAGTGTGTATCACTGTGTGTGGGGGGGTCAGTGTGTATCACTGTGTGAGTGTGTGTCAGTGTGTATCACTGTGTGTCTGTGTGTCAGTGTGCATCACTGTATGTCTGTGGGTCAGTGTGCATCACTGTCTGTGTGTGGGTCAGTGTGTATTACTGTGTGTGTGTGTGTGTGTGTGTGTGGGTGGGTCAGTGTGTATTACTGTGTGTGTGTGTCAGTGTGTGTGTGTGTGTCAGTGTGTATCACTGTGTGTGTCTGTGTGTGTATATATATATATTATACATATATAATCCATATCAGTGTGGATGTGTTTGTGTGTGCGCGTGTTGTCCCAAATCTGGAGATTTCCCAGTCTTCTTGGGTTGGATTGGGGGAAGGCTAACTTTATTGGGATCAGGCAGAAATTGGCAGCTCTTGATTGGGAGAGGTTGTTTGAGGGTAAATCCACATCTGGTATGTGGCAGTCTTTTAAGGAACGGTTGTTAGGGCTACAGGACAAGCATGTGCCTGTAAAAAAGAAGGATAGGAAGGGTAGGATTAGAGAACCGTGGATAACCAGGAAAATTGAGGGACTGGTCAAAAGGAAAAGAGAGGCGTATGTTAGGTCCAAGCAGCTAAAAACGGAGGGAGCTCTGGAGGAGTACAATGAAAGGAGGAAAATACTCAAACGGGGAATTAGAAGAGCAAAAAGGGGTCATGAAATGTTCTTGGCAGACAGGATTAAGGAGAATCCCAAGGCATTTTATTCATATGTTAGGAACAAAAGGGTTGTTAGGGAAAAAATCGGACCTTCCAGGGACAAAAGTGGGGACTTATGCTTGGAGCCCAAAAAAAGTAGGGGAGATCCTAAATGAATACTTTGCGTCGGTATTCACAAAGGAGAGGGATGTGTTGACTGGGAGTGTCTCGGAGGGGAGTGTTGAACCGTTGGAGAAAATCTCCATTACAAAGGAGGAGGTGTTAGGTTTGTTAGAGAATATAAAGACTGACAAATCCCCAGGGCCTGATGGAATCTATCCAAGGCTGCTCAGGGAGACGAGAGGTGAAATCGTTGTGCCTCTGACGCAAATCTTTGTCTCGTCACTGGACACAGGTGAGGTCCCAGAGGATTGGAGGATAGCAAATGTGGTCCCGTTATTTAAGAAGGGTAGGAAGGATAACCCGGGTAATTATAGGCCCCTGAGCTTGACGTCCGTGGTGGGGAAGTTGTTGGAGAAGGTTCTTAGAGATAGGATGTATGCGCATTTAGAAAGGAATAAACTCATTAACGATAGTCAGCATGGTTTTGTGAGAGGGAGGTCATGCCTCACTAACCTGGTGGTGTTTTTTGAAGAAGTGACCAAAATGGTTGACGAAGGGCCGTGGATGTTGTC
>NW_027590863.1:0-155000 GCF_964213995.1 Mustelus asterias
TTGTGGCTTTTGCTACCAAATAAACATAGAAACCCTACAGTGCAGAAGGAGGCCATTCGGCTCATCGAGTCTGCACCGACCACAATCCCACCCAGGCCCGACCCCCACATATTTACCCGCTAATCCCTCTAACCTACGCATCTCAGGACACTAAGGGGCAATTTTTAACCTGGCCAATCAACAATTTTTAACCTGGCCTGCACATCTTTGGACTGTGGGAGGAAACTGGAGCACCCGGAGGAAACCCACGCAGACACGAGGAGAATGTACAAACTCCACACAGACAGTGACCCGAGCCGGGAATCAAACCCAGGACCCTGGAGCTGTGAAGCAGCAGTGCTAACCACTGTGCTACCGTGCCACCCTGTTGGACTTTAACCTGGTGTTGTTAAACTACCCAGGACAGGAAGCAGTGAGCATGGATCTGTCAATCAGCCTCAATCAGCACCTTCAGGAGAATTGGGAGGGTGAATATTAGATACAGCAGAGTGAGAATGGAGGGAGTGTGGGATGGAGATTTACAGCTTTTGGGGAATGAGAGAGGAAAGAATGCTCCATAGAAACTAGAATTGTCTGTTCTGAATTTCTATCCTGTGCTGACATTGATGAATTTTTCAAACTCGTTTACAGGATATGAGAAGGTGAGGATTGACAGACCAAAATCTTGAAACAAACATCACATCAGCATCTGACACCCTCACTCAATTCATCGGACCTGAATATTATCAGCCTTTGAATCTAGAAGGAGAAATGTTTCCCTGTTCTGTCTGCGTCAACAGGCCTTTAATATCAATGTGACTGGAAAAGTACCAAGGCGCAGATACACCCGAGTGACAGTGTTCCACTGCACTGAGTGTGGAAAGAGCTTTAACCAGTTACACAGCCTAAAAATACATCGCAGCATTCACAACGGGGAGAGACTGTACCCACGTTCTGTGTGAGATTTAACTGACTGTTTAACCTGGAGAGTCACAAGGACACCCGCACCATGGAGAAACCGTGGAAATGTGGGGACTGTGGGAAGAGATACAGAGCCCCCTGTGACCTGGAAATCCATCGACGCAGTCACACCGGAGAGAGGCCATTTACCTGCTCTGTGTGTGGGAAGGGATACATTCAGTTATCCCACCTGCTCAGACACAAAGTCACTCACAGCAATGAGAGACCCTTTAAATGCTCTGACTGTGGAAGCAACTTCAAACGTGCTGCGGATCTGAGAGAGCACGAGCGCATTCACACTGAGGAGAGACCGTTCAGCTGCTCTCTCTGCACAATGACATTTCGAAGGTCATCCAACCTGCGGCAACACCAGCGAGTTCACACTGGGGACAGACCGTTCACCTGCTCTGTGTGTGGGAAGGGATTCACTCAATTATCCAGCCTGATGAAACACAAAGTCACTCACACCCAGGAGAGACCCTTTAAATGCTCTGACTGTGGGAGAGGCTTCAAAAGCTCTGGTGAACTGATGTCCCACAAACGCTTTCACACTGCAGAGGGACTGTTCACCTGCTGTGTGTGTGGGAAGGGATTCAATCGGTCACCCCACCTGCAGACACACCAGCGAGTTCATACTGGGGAGAGGCCGTTCACCTGCCCTGTGTGTGGGAAGGGATTCACTCAGTCATCCCACTTACAGAATCACAAAGTCACTCACAGCAATGAGAGACCCTTTAAATGCTCTGACTGTGGGAGCGGCTTCAAAAGTGCTGCGGATCTGAATATCCACCAGCGCATTCACACCGAGGAGAGACCGTTCAGCTGCTCTCACTGCACAAAGAGGTTCAAAACCTCATCCAATCTGCGGGTACACCAGCGAGTTCACACTGGGAAGAGGCCATTCACTTGCTCTGTGTGTGGGAAGGGATTCACTCAGACATCTGGTCTGACAACACACAAAGTCACTCACAGCAATGAGAGACCTTTTAAATGCCCTGACTGTGGGCGTGTCTTCAAAAGTGCTGCGGATCTGATGATTCACCAGCGCATTCACACCGAGGAGAGACCCTTCAGCTGCTCTCACTGCACAAAGAGATTTAAAAGTTCATCCAATCTGCGGAAACACCAGCGAGTTCACACTGGGGAGAAACCATTCCCCTGCTGTGTGTGTGGGAAAGGATTCACTCAGTTGTCCAGCCTGCTGAAGCACAAAAGCACTCACACCCAGGAGAGAGCCTTTCAATGCACTGACTGTGGGACTGGTTTTGAAAGCTCTCATGAACTGTTGATTCACCAGCGAGTTCACACTGAGGAGAGACCATTCCCCTGCTCTGTGTGTGGAAAGGGATTCACTCAGTCATCCAGCTTGCTAAGACACAATGTTACTCACAGCAAGGAGAGACCCTTTAAATGCTCTGACTGAGAGGCCGGACTCAAAACCTCTCAGGAACTGATGATCAACCAGTGCATTTACACAGGGGAGAGACAGTTCAGCTGCTCTGTGTGTGGGCGTGGCTTCAAAAGCTCTGGCTAACTGGTGTCCCACCAGCACACTCTCATTGCACAAAGAGATTTAAATGGTCATCCAACCTGCAGGAACACCAGTGAGTTCACACCGGGGAGAGACCATTTACCTGCTTGGTGAGTGTGAAAGGATTTACTCGGTTATCCAGACTGCACAGACAGAACATCACTCACACTCTGCAGAGATCCTTTAAATTCTCCGAATGTGGGTGCGGCTTCAAAAGCTCTCAGGAACTGATGATCCACCAGCGCATTCACACTGGAGAGAGGCCATTCAGCTGCTCTGTATGTGGGAAGGGATTCACTCAGTCATCCAACCTGCAGGTACACAGCGAGTTCACACCGGGCAGAGGCTGTTCACCTGCTCTGACTGTGGGAAGGGATTCACTCAGTCAGCAAACTTGGTGAAACACCAGCGCTTTCACAAGTGATTACAGTTCTGGGATTATTCTTGTGAATCTTTCTTGCCCTTTCTCCAGTGCCTCTGTTTCATAGAATCATAGAAGGCCATTCGGCCCATCGAGTCTACATCGACCACAATCCCACCCAGGCCCTATTCCCACAACCCCACATATTTACCCTGTTAATCCCCACAAACACTAGTGTTAATTTATCATGGCCAATCAACCTAACCCACACATCTTTGGACTGTGGGAGAAAACCGGAGCACCCGGAGGAAACCCACGCAGACACAGAGAGAACGTGCAGACTCCGCGCAGACAGAGAACCGAGGGCGGAATTGAACCTGGGTCCCTGGCGCTGTGAGGCAGCAGTGCTGACCACCGTGCCACAGTGCCAGTGGTTAGCACTGCTGCCTCACTCCTTTTTCTAAATGGAGATCACAAATAGAACATAGAACAGCACAGCACAGGAACAGACCCTTCAGCCCACGATGTTGTGTCGAACATGATGCCAAATTAAACTAATCCCTTCAGCCTGCCCTTGGTCCATATTCCTCTATTCCTTACAAATTCATGTGCTTATCTAAAAGCCCATTAAACACCCCTACCACATCTGCCTCCACCACCGCTCCTGACAGCGCGTTCCAGACACCTACCACTCTGTGTGTAAAAAACTTACCCCTCACATCTCCTTTGAACTTTCCCCATCTCTCCTGAAGTGCATGCCGCCTAGTAATAGACATTTCAACTCTGTGAAAAAGACTCTGACTGTCAACCCAATCTATGTCTCTTATCATTTTATAGACTTCTATCAGGTTTCCCCTCAGCCTCCACCGCGTCAGAGTAAATAACCCTAGTTTGTCCAGCCTGTCCTTATAGCTCATACCCTCTAATTCAGGCAGCGTCCTGGTAAACCTCTTCTGCATCCTCTCCAAATTCTCCACATCCTTCCTGTAATGCAGCGAACAGAACTGAATGTAATATTCTAAGTGTGGCCTAACCTAACTTTTATAGAGCTGCAATATGACATCCTGACTCTTGTACTCAATAAAGGTAAGCATGCCTTTGGGAGCTATGGACTTGAACCGCAAGATCCCACTGTACATCAATGCTGTTCAGGGGTCTGCCATTAACTGGATACTTACCCTGAACATTTGATCTCCCAAAGTGCAGCACCTCACACTTGCCCGGATTAAAATCCATCTGCCATTTCTCCGCTCATATCTGCAGCTGATCTACATCCCACTGTATCCTTTGACAACCTTCTACACTATCTACAACTTCATCTAGCTTTGTGTCGTCTGCAAACTTGGTAACCCACACACCCACATTTTCAGCCAAGTCATTGATATATATACCACAAATAGCAGAAGTCCCAGAACAGATCCCTGTGGAACACCACTGGCCACGGACCTCCAGCCAGAAAACATCCTTGCACCACTATTCTCTGACTTCTATGGGCAAGTCAATTCTGAATCCAAGTGGCCAAGTCACCGTGAATCCGAGTCTTCCTAACCACAGACCACAGTCAGTAAGGATAGGCAACACCTCCTACCATGATCATCCTCAACACCGGTGCCCCACAAGGCCGTGTCCTCAGCCCCTCCTATATTCCTTATACACCTATGACAGTGTGGCCAAATTCTCCTCCAACTCAATTTTCAAATTTGCTGATGGCACCACTGTAGTGGGTCGGATCTCAGACAATGACAAGATGGAGTGCAGGAAAGAGATAAAGAACCTGCTGAATTGGTGCGACAACAATAATCTCTCCCTCAATGTCAACAAAATGAAGGAGATTGTCATCGATTTCAAGAAGCGTAGTGGAGAACATGCCCCTATCTACGTCAACAGGGACGATACAGAAATGGTCGAGAACTTCATGTTTTTAGGTGTCAAGATCACCAACAACCTGTCCTGGTCCCCCCATGCTGACACTATAGTTAAGAAAGCCCACCAATGCCTCTACTTTCTCAGAAGACTAAGGATATTTGACACATCAGCTATGACTCTCACCAACTTTTACAGATGCACCATAGAAAGCATTCTCTCTGGTTGTATCACAGCTTGGTATGGCTTCACAGCTTGGTATGGCTTCACAGCTCCAGCGACCTGGGTTTGATTCCCGGCTTGGGTCACTGTCTGTGTGGAGTTTGCACATTCTCCTCGTGTCTGCGTGGGTTTCCTCCAGGTGCTCCGGTTTCCTCCCACAGTCCAAAAGATGTGCGGGTGAGGTTGATTGGCTATGCTAAAATTGCCCTTAGTGTCCTGAGATGCGTAGGTTAGAGGGATTAGTGGGTAAAATATGTAGGGGTATGGGGGTAGGGCCTGGGTGGGATTGTGGTCGGTGCCGACTCGATGGGCCGAATGGCCTCTTTCTGTGCTGTAGGGTTTCTATGATTCTATGATTTCTATGATTCTGCTCTGCCCAAGACCACAATAAACTACAAAGGGTCAGGACACATATTAATGGACTCAAGAGCAGCTTCTTCACTGCTGCCATCAGACCTTTGAATGGACCTACCTCACATTCAGTTGATCTTTCTTTGCACCCTTGCTATGACTGTAATACTACATTCGGCACTCCCTCCTCCCATCCACTGACTCTGCCTCGGCAAAGCAGCCAGCATAATTAAGGACCCTGCCCACCCCGGACATTCTCTCTTCCACCTTCTTCCGTTGGGAAAAAGACACAAAAGTCTGAGGTCACGTACCAACTGACTCAAGAGCAGCTTCCTCCCTGCTGCCATCAGACCTTTGAATGGACCTACCTCGCATTCAGTTGATCTTTTTCTGCACCCTCGCTGACTGTAACACTACATTCTGCACCAGCTTCTTTCCTTCTCGATGAATAGATTATCCATTTTACTGTAATTTCCCTCACTGTGTGTCCATGTGCAGTGTGTTTAATTGGATCCTGATTGTTTTGAACTCAGTTTCTCTGGAGTGTGTGTCAGTGCCTTGATGATGTCACAATGTTGTCTCAATGCCCTGGCCACATGAACCATTTCATCTCCTGCTGTGTCTCAAGTAGCTGTGTGTGTTTGGGACCCGCTCTTCACTCCATCTCACCATGAATTTAGGCTTGCTATTTTTCACATGTAACAAATCACATCTGCACACTCACTCCGGTATCCCAAAATCATGTCACACATTCTTAACTCTCAGATGCGCGGATGAAAAGATCAAAGTGAGTGTCTGTCTTTCTTATCTCCCCCTGTTATGGTGCTGATATTTCATGTAGTGGCCGGGCTTTCAAATGTGGATTTTTAAAAAACAAAGTTCATGGACAAAGATGCAAATATCTCCCAGAGAAAGTGATCAACTTATTCATCCCAGCTACACATTCCAGCCTTTCACTAGACTGTAGATGGATACCAGATTGATATATTTCATTCAACCACACCCAAGGTGAATTATTCCAATTTCTTTATTGTCCAGGACAATATATTTACAATATCTTTCAAACAGAAATTAAACATTCCCATTTGATTTCAGGTATTAACATATTCTGTTAGTTTGTTCTTTATTGTCAATGTCAGGCTGGGGTTGTTCTCCTTGGAGTAAAGGAGGTTGAGGGGAGATTTGATCGAGGTGGACAAGATTCTGACAGATTTAGATAAGGTGGACAAAGAAAAGCTGTTCCCATTAGCTGATTGGACAAGGACGAGGGGGGACACAGATTTCAAGTTTCAGGTCAGAGATGCAGGGGGGGGCGGGGGGGGGATGTGAGGAAGAATATTTTGATGCAGCGAATGGTAATGACCTGGAACTCGCTGCCTACGAGGGTGGAGGAAGTGGAGACAATAAACAATTACAAAGGAAATTGGATGGGCGTTTGAGGGGTATTAGACAGAAATGCTGACTAAATATCTCTGAACTTCCTAACACCCTGTCACTCTGTGATCCTTGTGAAATCTGAAACCAGGTATTCGCAACAAGTCTCAAAGAGCATCAGCCCACTGGAGGCAAACTTTGTGAGACCAGCCAGTCCAGCAGAAAGAAACCCTCCGACCCTCCCCATTGACCAACTGTGAGAATGAACAAAATGCAGTCCTGGATGTAATTGAGAGCAGAAACAATAACAGCAGAATCCAACCCGTGTGATCACACCGTGAGTTCACACCAGGGAGAGACAGTTCACCTGCTCTGTGTGTGGGAAGGAATTCACTCATTCATCTCGCCTGCTGAGCCACAATCTCACTCACGCCAATGAGATCCCCTTTAAATGCTCGGATTGTGGAAGTGGTTTCAAAAGTTCTCGGGATGTGATGATCCACCAGCACATTCACACTGAGGAGAGACCGTTCAGCTGCTAGCACTGCACAGAGAGATTTAGAACGTCATCCCACCTTAGAACCATAGAAAATCACAGCTCAGAAACGGGCCTTTTGGCCCTTCTTGTCTGTGCCGAACCATTTTTTGCCTCGTCCCACTGACCTGCACTTGGACCATGTCCCTCCACACCCCTCTCATCCATAAACCCATCCAAGTTTTTCTTAAATGTTAAAAGTGACCCCGCATTTACCACTTTATCCGGCAGCTCATTCCACACTCCCATCACTCTCTGCGTGAACACCTGCAGGAACACCAGCGCGTTCACACCAGGGAGAGACCGTTCACCTGCTCCGTGTGTGGGAAGGGATTCACTCAGTCATCCAGCCTGCGGAGACACCAGCGAGTTCACAAGTGATGACAGGGGTTGGATTCTGCTGTTATTGCTGCTGTTGATCACATCCAGGACTGAACCATGTTCATTCTGACAGTAGGTGAAGTGGGAGGGTCGGAGGGTTTCTTTCTGTTGGACTGGCCGGTCACACGACTTTGCTTCCAGTGGGTTGATGCTCTTTGAGCCTGGGAGAGCACATTTCCACTGAAAGGACATTTATTTTATCCTGGATAGTAAATAGTGTTTTTCCTCCCACTACAGGTAGATCTAAAATAAATACAGAAAGAACTGGAAAAACACAACACGTCTTGCAGCATCTGTGGAGAGAGAAACAGTGTTAATGTTTCACACTACTGGATTGGGAATCAATCTTGTAAACCTCCTCTGAACTGCTTCCAATGCATTTATATCCTTTGTTTAATAGGAGACAAAATTGTACCCTGTGTTCAAGGTGCAATCTCAGCAACGCCCTGCACAACTGAAGCAGAACATCTTTACTTCTATGTTCAATTTCTCTCAGAATAAAGGATAGCATTCCATTTATAAGAACTTTGATTTATTTGAACGAAGATTTATGGGGGTTCTCTTGTTTACAATAACTTCCCTCATCGTAAATCACACCAGGTTCCAGTGTCTTAACCATATGGCAAGAAAGGGTATTTTAAACGGTGAATTCAGAAAGTTTATTAACCATTAAAAATGTAACAAGACAGAAAGATAAAAAAGCAAAGTATGGATCAACAGCAAAAGGAGGAAAGCTGAACTTTAACTTCTCCATCCTTCTCAAACCAGGACATGAAGTGATGGCTCTGAAAACGTGGATAACTTGTAAAACTAACAGCTCTCAACGTCTCTCTGTAGGGCACAGTGTGAGGCACTGCTGCCTCACAGCAGAGGGTTCGAGTCCCGGCTTGGGTCACTGGCTGTGCGGAGTTTGCCCATTCTCCCCGTGTCTGTGCAGGTTTCCTCCGGGTGCTCCAGTTTCCTCCCAAAGTCCGAAAGACGTGCTGGTTGGGTACATTGGCTATGCTAAATTCTCCCTCAGTTTACCCAAACAGGCGCCAGACTGTGGCGACTGGGGGATTTTCAGAGTAACTTCATTGCAATGTTAATGTAAGTCTATGTGTGACACTAATAAACAAACTATAAAAAAAGTTAACTTTTAAACACTTTTACTGAATTGGTTTCTCGAATCCCCTTTTTTATACTTTAAGAATGTAGAAAGCCATCCTCAGCTAATTGTTAGGAATTAGTGAATTGGTCTTTAACTTGTCAATAATGAAATTGATTTGGTTTTTAGCTAATTGCACACATTGTCTTAATTTTAAGACATATCTTTCTCTCAAACGATATCTCTTAGCTTGGGGTAGCCTGATAATTGGGTCGACCGATAATTGGTTCACATCAGTCATTCAATGTTGAGACATCTTGAACAGGAGCCGATTCATTCCCTCCAGTCAAGGTTAACAAGTCCTTTCATCTTTCTTTATTCTGTCAGCATGGGAAGGGAACATCTGATAATTCCCACAGCATTTTAACCATTCTTAATGTGTTTATAATTCTAAGTTATAAACTTGTGTTCAAATTTACATTTCCAGCCTTTATAACATATGTATTAATGAATCATTTATTATTTAATTGTCTCACAATTAAGGCTGTCTATTTAACTAATCTGGCTGCTTTCCAATTGTGGGAACTTCAGGGCACAAAAAAGGTAGTTAGAGTCGTAGAGGTTTACAGCATGGAAACAGGCCCTTCGGCCCAACTTGTCCATGCCGCCCAGTTTTTACCACTAAACTAGTCCTAATTGCCCTGTAATATTACTCATGATCTGTGCTTCCAAGCATTTTGAATGTGCATCTACAACAAGCAAAAACATGTGATTCATGAAAGGCCCCCCAAGGGCCACATGTAGTCTGGGCCACGGCCTATCAGGCCACTCCCGAGGATGAAGTGGTAATGTACCCAGTGTGTTGGGGGGGAATGAACTCAGAAGAATCATTCAACACTCAAACCTGATTCAATCGACAAACAGTTTATTGAGCTGGGCCAGCGGGGAGAAGCCACAGGGGCTGACCATGTGTAACTCCACCCAACAAAGAATATCATCAATTCTTATCCAGTTACTCAGCCCATCCCGGCTGGACATAATCCAATCAGAATGGTTATAGAGTACATACATTATATATAGGTGCAATCAAATTAGTATCTGGGCATCATGGGGCTTTGTGAGCATCTCATGAACAGATAGGTGCCCCCATCATGATGTTTTCCAGACCCCCTTATCTACCATCCTTGGGGTTTTCTTTGTACATAGACTCAGTTTGAAAAGGGGTGGATTAAAAGTTCTCAAATGGATGTCAGCAACCTTCCTTTGTTTTAATCTAATGACCACACGGTCTGGGAATCATTTCTATTTAATAATCTCTCTTTTTAAACTCTGTTCTTCGGTATCCAATTCCAGAATTTTCCTTTTCATTGTGTTAATTGTGTCAGGAATAAATCTTTGGACCTGACAGGAAGTTTAACCCAAGATCAATCCAACACAGGATTGGTCAGAGTCGTTTCATATGTACCAAATTTTAAATAACCATTACAAATTAAAACTCTCATTCTCACATGTGAGTTTTATCCGGATTAAAATTCCTGCATGTTTAGAGAAATATCCTGGAAAGATGTCTCTGTCCAGTAAATATGGCTCCAAGTTCATAACTTTTGAAAAAAAACATTTTATTAATTACACTTCCTTTTTTAAATGTTTGATTTAAATCACAGACAGAAAAACTCAAAGCCTGAAGCGTTCAATCCACAAATATCATCCACACACAAACAGAGAAACTTAGCATGTGCTTTACAACAACAATAACCAAAATTAATTACTTAAGCATTCTTGTAATTCTGTTTTTAAACTTCCAAAAATGCCTTTAATTAAAGACTCAAGGTAAGGTTAATTCCCCAGAAAGATAAACCTTAACAAATGTAGCCCAAAACAATGATAAAACACATCGACAAACATCCACATAAAACAAACAAAACACACAGATTCTCACAGCTCGTAAATTTCAAACAATGAATCCTCAGCATTCTCTCTCGCAGCTATAGCTTCTTAAAGTGACAGAGCACTACAAGCTCACAACTCCTTGATTAAAATAAGATACAAGATCCTTCATTATAACTTAACCTTTTTTAAGCCAACTTCCAAAGCCTGACTTTACAGGCAACATCTAGTCTTTGTTGATTTAAAATCCCAAACGTTACCATTTGCAAACTCTTTGTTCTTTATCTTGGGTTGAGGTGACAACACAATAAAATTCTCAGTTATTCCAAATTCCTCCAGGCTACGCTTAAAATTTCCACATTTAATTGGCTCCAATAAATCCACAATTAGAAACTAAAATAGACACGAGTTTCCGGGCGATTTAAAAACAATTTAAAAACAAGATGCCAGAGGAAAGACAGAACAGGAGAAAAGAAAAGAGGGGGAGTTGCACTTTTGATTCAGGAAAACATCACAGCAGTACTGAGAGGGGATATATCCAAGGGTTCGCCCACTGAGTCGATATAAGAAGGGGGAAATCACTTTGATAGGGTTGTACTATAGGCCCCCAAATAGTCGGCGGGAAATTGAGGAGCAAATATGTAAGGAGATTACAGATAGTTCCAAGAAAAATTGGGTGGTAATAGTCGGAGATTTTAACTTTCCAACATTGACTGGGACAGCCATAGTATGAGAGGGTTGGATGGAGAGAAATTTGTTGAGTGTATTCAGTAGGAATTTCTCATTCAGTATGTGGATGGCCCAACTAGAGAGGGGCAAAACTTGATCTCCTCTTGGGAAATAAGGAAGGGCAGGTGATAGAAGTGTTAGTGAGGGATCACTTTGGGACCAGTGACCATAATTCCATTAGTTTTAAGATAGCTATGGAAAATGGTCTGGCCCAAAAGTAAAAATTCTAAATTAGGGCAAGGCCAATGTTGATGGTATCAGGCAGGAACTTTCGACAGTTAACTGTGGGAAGGCAAAGGGACGTCTGGTAAGTGGGAGGCTTTCAAAAGTGTTTTAACCAGGGTTCAGGGTAAGCACATTCCTCTGAGAGTGAAGAGCAAGGCTGGGAGAAGTAGGGAACCTTGAATGACTTGGGATATTGAGGCTCTGGTCAAGAAGAAGAAGGAGGCACATGACATGCATAGGCAGCTGGGATCAAGTGTATCCCTTGAAGAGTATAGAGGGTGTAGGAGTAGAGTTAAGAGAGAAATCAGGAGAGGAAAAAGAAGACACGAGATTGTTTTGGCAGAGAAGGCAAAGGAGAATCCAAAGAGGTTCTACAAATACATAAAGGGCAAAAGAGTAACTAGGGAGAGAGTAGGACCTCTTAAGGATCAACAAGGTCATCTATGTGCGGATCCACAAGAGATGGGTGAGATCCTAAATGAATATTTCTCATCAGTATTCACTGGTCAGAAAGGGATGGATGTTAAGGAACTTGGGGAAAAAAATAGTGATGTCTTGAGGAATGTACTTATCACAGAGAAGGAGGTGCTGGAAGTCTTAAAGCACATCAAGGTAGATAAATCCCTGGGACCTGATGAAGTGTATCCCAGGACACTGTGGGAGGCTAGGGGGGGGAAATTGCGAGTCCCCTAGCAGAGATATTTGAATAATCGATAGTCACAGGTGAGGTGCCTGAAGATTGGATGGTGGCAAATGTTGTGCCTTTGTTTAAAAAGGGCTGCAGGGAAAAGCCTGGGAACTACAGGCCGGTGAGCCTCACATCTGTAGTGGGTAAGTTGTCAGAAGGTACTTTGAGAGACAGGATCTACAGGCATTTAGAGACACAAGGACTGATTAGGGACAGTCAGCACGGCTTTGTGAGTGGAAAATCATGTCTCACAAATTTGGTTGAGTTTCTTGAAGGGGTAACCAAGAAGGTAGATGAGGGCAGTGCAGTTGATGTTGTCTACATGGACTTTAGCAAGACCTTTGACAAGGTACCACATGGTAGGTTGTTGCATAAGGTTAAATCTCATGGGATCCAGGTGAGGTAGCCAAATGGATACAAAATTGGCTTGATGACGGAAGACAGAGGGTGGTTGTCGAAGGTTTTTTTCAAACTGGAGGCCTGTGACCAGCGGAGTGCCTCAGGGATCGCTGCTGGGTCCACTGTTATTTGACATTTATAAGAATGATTTGGATGACAATGTAGGAGGCATGGATCGTAAGTTTTCAGATGGCACCAAGATTGGTGGCATAGTGGACAGTGAAGAAGGTTATCTAGGATTGCAACAGGATCTTGATCAATTGGGCCAATGGGCTGACGAATGGCAGATGGAGTTTAATTTAGATAAATGCGAGGTGATGCATTTTGGTCGATCAAACCTGGGCAGGTTAATGGTTGGGCGTTGGGGAGAGTTAAAGAACAAAGAGATCGAGGGGTACAGGTTCATAACTCCTTGAAAGTGGAGTCACAGGTGGACAGAGTGGTGAAGAAGGCATTCGGCATGCTTGGTTTCATCGGTCAGAACATTGAATACAGGAGTTGGAACGTCTTGTTGAAGTTGTACAAGACATTGGGAAGACCACATGTGGAATACTGTGTACAGTTCTGGTCACCCTATTATAGAAAGGATATTATTAAACTAGAAAGAGTGCAGAAATGATTTACAAGGATGCTACCAGGACTTGATGGTTTGAGTTATAAGGAGAGGCTGGATAGACTGAGACGTTTTTCCCTGGAGTGTAGGAGGCTTAGGGATGACCTTATAGAGGTTTATAAAATAATGAGGAGCATAGATCAGCTACATAGTCAACATCTTTTCCCAAAGGTAGGGGAGTCTAAAACTAGAGAGCATAGGTTTAAGAGAGGGGAGAGATACAAAAGGGTCCAGAGGGGCATTTCTTTCTAACAGAGGGTGATGAGTGTCTGGAAAAAGCTGCCAGAGGTAATAGAACATAAAACATTACAGCGCAGTACAGGCCCTTCGGCCCTCGATGTTGCGCCGACCAATGGAACCAATCTAAAGCCCCTCTAATCTACACTATTCCAATATCATCCATATGTTTATCCAATAACCATTTGAATGCTCTTAATGTTGACGAGTCCACGACTGCTGCAGGCAGTCTACGCCCTTACTACTCTCGAGTAAAGAACTCTCACCCCTCAATTTAAAGCTATGTCCCCTTGTGCTAGCAATAATAGTAGAGGTGGGTTCAATCTTAAAAAGTGTTTGGACCATTACATGGGTAAGATGGGTATAGAGGGATATGGGCCAAACGCGGGCAATTGGGACTAACTTAGGGGTTAAAAAAGGGGCGGCATGGACAAGTTGGGCCAAAGGGCCCGTTTCCATGCTGTAAACCTCTATGACTCTATGACGAAATCAACTGTCTGCTGAAAGGGTTAACATTTCTACAGGACCTGAAGCGGGGAGTGAACAGAAAACACTTGGTACACAGTTACATCACTTTACATAATTTTTAAAAACTTCTCTAACAGCAAAACAAAGTTGATTTTAAACTTCATCTATTAATTCTTTTGTTCTCTTCCTCAACCTAATTATTTTTATTTGATCAGTTTTTGTTAGCGATGGGTAACTTCTGTTCTTTATAAACTGGTTCACTCGTTTTGTTAAAACTACATGGGCACCGAGAATCAGAACGCAGTCTTTATCATCCTTATCCTTTTTCTCCCTTTGCCACCACTCCCCCTGTCTTGCGGGAGGGTCATGGGGATTCCAATCAGAACTAATCATTTTATCATAAAAGTAAAATACTGCGGATGCTGGAATCTGAAACAAAAACAGAAAATGCTGGAAAATCTCAGCGGGTCTGATAGCATCTGTGGAGAGAGAATATAGCTAATGTTTTGATACTGGATGACCCTTCATAATTGCTCGTATGAAGTGTCATTAGACTCGAAACATTGGCTCTGTTCTCTAATCATTTTATCGATATGTTTCTTGTTTTTAGTTTTAGGTTTAAAGTGAGAGGGGAGAGATACAAAAGGGTCCAGAGGGGCGGTTTTTCACTCAGGTCGTGGTGAGTGTCTGGAACGAGTTGCCAGAGGCAGTAGTAGAGGCGGGTACAATTCTGTCTTTTCAAAAGCATTTAGACAGTTACATGGGTAAGATGGGTATAGAGGGATATGGGCAAAATACGGGCAATTAACCGAGAAACATAGAAAACCTACAGTACAGAAAGAGGCCATTCGGCACATCGAGTCTGCACCGACCACAATCCCACCCAGGCCCTACCCCCGTATCCCAACATATTTACCCACTAATCCCTCTAACCTACGCATCTCAGGACACTAAGGGCAATTTTTAGCATGGCCAATCAACCTAACCCGCACATCTTTGGACTGTGGGAGGAAACCGGAGCACCCGGAGGAAACCCACGCAGACACGAGGGGAATGTGCAATCTCCACACAGACAGTGACCCAAGCCAGGAATCGAACCCAGGTCCCTGGAGCTGTGAAGCAGCAGTGCTAACCACTGTGCTACCGTACCGCCCCTTTTGGAACTAGCTTAGTGGTAAAAACTGAGCGGCATGGACAAGTTGGGCCGAAGGGCCTGTTTCCATGTTGTAAACCTCTATAACTTCCTAACATCCTGTCACTCTGTGATCCGTGTGAAATCTGAAACCAGGTATTCGCAACATGACGCAAAGAGAATCAGCCCACTGGAGGCAAAGTCGTGAGACCGGCCAGTCCAGCAGAAAGAAACACCCCGACCCTCCCCATTGACCAACTGTGAGAATGAACAAAATGCAGCCCTGGGTGTAATTGAGAGCAGAAACAATAACAGCAGAATCCAACCTCTGGAATCACTCGTGAACTTGTTGGTGTCTCAGCAGGTGGGATGAAACTCTGAATCCCTTCCCACACTGAGAGCAGGTGAACGGCCTCTCCCCAGTGTGAATTCGCTGGTGTATCCGCAGGCTGGATGAGTCAGTGAATCCCTTCCCACACTGAGAGCAGGTGAATGGTTTCTCCCCAGTGTGAATTCGCTGGTGCCTCTGCAGGCTGGATGACCGAGTGAATCCCTTCCCACACTGAGAGCAGATGAACGGTTTCTCCCCAGTGTGAACTCGCTGGTGCACCTGCAGGTTAGATGAACAAGTGAATCCCTCCCCACACTGAGAGCAGATGAATGGCCTCTCCCCAGTGTGAACTCGCTGGTGTATCTGCAGGCTGGATAACTGAGTGAATTCCTTCCCACACTGAGAGCAGGTGAATGGCCTCTCGCCAGTGTGAACTCGCTGGTGTGTCTGCAGGTGGGATAACTGAATGAATCCCTTCCCACACTGAGAGCAGGTGAACGGCCTCTCTCCAGTGTGAACTCGCTGGTGTGACTGCAGGTCGGATAACTGAATGAATCCCTTCTCACACTGAGAGCAGGTGAATGGCCTCTCCCCAGTGTGGCTGCGCCGATGAGCTTCCAGCTCTGATGGGTAACTGTATCTCTTCCCACAGTCCCCACATTTCCATGGTTTCTCCATGGTGCAGGTGTCCTTGCCTCACTCTTGGGTGGACAATCAGTTGAAGCCTCGTCCACACACAGAACACGGGTAGAGTCTCTCCCTGCTGTGAATGGTGTGATATTTATTCAGGCTGTGGAACTGGTTGAAACTCTTTAGTCCGTGCACTGGAACACTCTCACTCGAGTGTGGCAGTGTGGTGGTACTTTTCCAGTCATACTGATGTTTGAAATCTTTTCAAATCATTTCTGCTTCTGGATTCAAAGTCCGATGATATTCAGCTCCCAAGGAATATGACTCTGTCTGATCGAGAAGTGACGTTTGAGATTTCGGCCTGTGATTCCTCTTTCAATATCCTGTAAAATGGGTTTACAAAAGTCATCAGTGTCAGTACAGGATAGAAATTCAGAACAGACAATTCTAGTTTCTATGGAACATTCTTTCCTCTCTCGTTCCCCTAGAGCTGTAAATCTCCATTCCACACACTCTCCCTCCATTCTCACTCTGCTGTATCTAATATTCACCCTCCCAATTCTCCTGAAGGTGCTGATTGAGGCTGATTGACAGATCCATGCTCACTGCTTCCTGTCCTGGACACAGGGACCATAACAAATAGGAGCTGCAGTCGGCCATTTGGCCCATCGAGCCTTTTAACCTATTCAATGAGATAATTCGTTCATCTACCTCAGCATCATTCTCCCCACACTAAACCCATATCCCTTGATATCCTCAATATCTAGAAACCAATCAATCTCTCTCTTGAAAATAGTTGATGACTGAGGTTTCATTGTCCTCAGGGATTGAGAATTCCAAAGCTTTACCACATCCTTGAGTGAAGAAATCCCCCCACATCTTAGCTTTTGCTCCATCTTCTTGTCTGTTCCCCATAATCCTTGACACCCTTGTCAGTCAAAGATCTGTCGAACTGGAATATATTCAATGATCCTCAGCTTCCACTGGTCCCTGTGGAAGAGAAATCCTCTGAGAGAAGAGATGTCTGGACCTGCAGGGTCTATTCGGGCCGTGCGGCCGACAGCGGGTGTTTGTGAAGCCAGAGCTCCCTCCCTACCCCGACTCCCGGCTACATTTCTCCCGCAGCCCCACCAACTCACCCGCTGAAAAAGGCGTCTCCCCCATTCACAGGACTCCGAGCAAAGTGACACTGCGGATGCTCCAGATACAGCACTGCGCCTGCGCAATAGGCTCCTGTAGAATTACTAGGGCACATTCACAACCGGGTATCTGTATCTCTTCCTACAGTCCACACATTTCCATGGTTTCTCCATGGTGCAGGTGTCCTTACCTCTCTCTTGGGTGGACAATTAGTTGAAACTTCGTCCACACACAGAACAAGATTACAGTCTCTCCCCGCTGTGAATGGTGTGATATTTATTCAGACTGTGTAACTGGTTAAAGCTCTTTAGTCAGTGCATTGGAACACACTCACTCGAGTGTGGCAGTGTGTCGATGCTTTTCCACTCACACTGACATTTCAAATCTTTTCAAATTGACAGACTGGACAATCACTTCTCCTTCTGGATTCAAAGTCCGATGATATTGAGGTCCCAAGGAATATGACTCTGATCGAGACGTGACGTTTGAGATTTCGGCCTGTGGTTCCTCTTTCAATATCCTGTAAAATGAGTTTCCAAAAGTCATCAGTGTCAGTACAGGATAGAAATTCAGAACAGACAATTTCTATGGAACATTCTTTCCTCTCTCATTCCCCAAAAGCTGGAAATCTCCATTCCACACACTCTCTCCCCATTCTCAGCAGGTCTGGCAGCATCTGTATGGAGAGAAAAGAACTGATGTTTCAGAGCTTTGACAAAGGGTCATCTAGACAAGAAACATCAGCTCTTTTCTCTCCTTACAGATGCTGCCAGACCTGCTGAGATTTTCCAGCATTTTCTCTCTTGGTTTCAGATTCCAGCATCCGCAGTAATTTGCTTTTATAAGGCTGCAGATACCTCCTCCCAAGTAACATGCGTGTGCCCAAGACATCACCACTTGTTTCCCTTATTTCTTTAGCACCCATGGTGCTCTCCGCAGTAAACACAGAGGAGAAGTATTCATTAAAAATCTCACCCATCTCCTGTGGCTCCACACACAGATGGCCATACTGATTTTTAAGGGGATCTATTCTCTCTCTAGCCACCCTTTTACTCTTAATATCATGATAGAACCTCTTGGAATTTTCTTTAATCTTACCTGCCAGATCCATATCATACCCTCTTTTTGTCCTCCTGATTTCCCTCTTCAGTATTTTCTTACACTTTTTATAGTCAGAGTGGTTCACTTGTCCCCGATTGCCTAAACCCAATGTATGCTTCCTTCTTTTACCTGACCAGAGCCTCAATGTCCCTTGTCTGCCAGAGATCCCTAAATTTACCATTCTTTCCCTTCATCTTAACAGGAATATACTGCCCCTGGACTCTTGATATCACACTTTCAAAACCTCCCATTTGCCAGTCATTCCTTTCCCTTCAAACAAATTCACCTAATCGACATCTGCTAGATCCTGCCTAATGCCCACAAAAGTGGCCCTGCTCCAGTTTAGGGCCTTGACCTGTGGACCTGTCCTATCTTTTTCCAGAACTATTTTGAAACTATTGGTGCTCCCAATAGTGCTCCCTGACTGACACTTCAGTCACTTGCTCCACCTCATTTCCTAACTATCCAATAGAAAGTGAGTCCAAGAATTGATAATGAAAAATAAGGAGCTGGGAGATGAATTGAACAAGTATTTTGCCTCGGTGTTCACAATAGAGGATACAGTTAAAACTCAGAAACAGCTGGAAATCAGAATAGTAATTTATTAATAATAATGAATTGTAAAATACAGTGTAGGAGGAGGCCATTCAGCCCATTGAGCCTGCACCGACAACAATCCCATCCAGGCCCTATCCACATATTTACCTGTTAATCCCCCTGATACCAAGTAACAATTTATCATGGCCAATCCGTCTAACCGGCACATCTTTGGACTGTGGAAGGAAACCGGAACACCCGGAGGAAACCCACACAGACACGGGGAGAATGTAGAAACTCTGCACAGACAGTGACCCGAGGCTGGAATTGAACCCGGGTCCCTGGCGCTGTTAAGCAGCTGCACTAACCACTGTGCCACCGGGCCACATGTCAGTGCCATCGCCCGACTCCAGCCCAGTCTCAGCTCATCTGGAACCGTCACCCATTCCATCGTGACCTCACACTCTCACCCATTCCATTGTGACCTCACACTCTCACCCATTCCATTGTGACGTCACACCCTCACCCATTCCATTGTGACGTCACACTCTCACCCATTCCATTGTGACGTCAGGGCTTCACTCTCCGATCACAATCCCTGCCGGCCTCCCACATGCAGCCTCAATGGCGGCAGTCAGCCCGGGTCTAACACTACAAGCTGCCGCTCCATTTGGTACAAAGGGGGGGACCGGGAAGTTCATTTCCGGGGTTTGGGTTTGAACAACATGTTTACAAAGCCTCTCCACCCACCCGCCACATTTATCATTCCCCGCACGCCGCCCTCTGCCTTGTACCGATCTCACTTCCAAGTTAAAACCGTCCGTCCGTCGCCATTACCCGCACTGCGCATGCTTCAGGTCCCGCCCCTCATTCACTCCGATTGGTTGGAGGACCAGCCGCTCCCGCTCTGTCCTCCAGCCCCGCCCCCTCTTCCTATTGGTCCAGAGCTGCCGTCAATCAGTGCCGGGCATTGTGATGTGGAGCATGCGCAGTGTCATTGCTGTCCTTGGCGCTTGTTTGTCCCGGAGAAGCGGAGTCAGCGTTAGGCGGTGGCTGGGAGGATTTGGAAACACTTTGTGGATCCGCAAACCCTTCAGAATCATTGTCAGCTCCCTGGTTTGCAGCTGCGGGGCTTCTCCCTCCCTCCCTCCCGGGAACAGGCCCAGGTTAACGGCCCCATCCTGGCTCAGCCACTGGAGGATGGTTCACATCAGAGGATGGGGGAGGGGGACAATAAATAAGAGGTTACACTTTGGCCTCAAATCAATGAGGACTCTGATCTCTGGGAAGGAAGGAAACCCTGGGAGGTGGGTGGGGAGGATTCACAAACACCCGCTGGAGGCTCCAACACCCCCAGTAAAAAGCTGCAGCTCCCGAGTTTGCAGCTTTTTCCCGGGAGGGAGTTGGGGAAGTTTTGTGGAGACAATTTCCGGCTGGTTCAGTTAGTGGTTCCTGGAGCTCAGAAACCCTGGGTTAGAATCCTGAACCCCACACTGGGTGGTTGTTTTATTAAATACTTTTAATTTATTAATGATCCGTTGAAGAAAATATTAGTTTGTTTTGAAAAATCATTTTACAGCATTTGTGAAAATACCCATTAAAATAGCAATTCTCCGAATGTATTTCATAGAATCCCTACAGTGCTGAAGGAGGTTATTTGGCCCATCGAGTCTGCACTGACAACAATCCCACCTGGGCCCTCTTCCCATAACCCCACATATGTGACCTGCTAATCCCTCTAACCTACTCATCCCAGGACACTAAGGGGCAATTTAATATATCCAATGCACCTAACTGGCATATCTTTGGACAATGGGAGGAAACCGGAGCATCTGGAGAAAATCCACGCCGACATGGGGAGAATGGGCAGACTCCACACGGACAGGGACCCAAGTTGGGAATTGAACCCAGGTCCCTGGAGCTGTGAGGCAGCAGTGCTAACCACTGCTGATAAGAATTTTAATTTACTGACTTGTGAATTAATTCTCGGGAATAGTCATTCTGAAAATGACCATTAAAATGTATTTTAATTTACCCCATAATCCCAGATTTCAGTTTGCATTTCAAAATTGAATTGAGAATGTCTGGGAGCAAATGGTAAAGTGAGGTTTGAGACACCAGCTGCAATTATTTTCTGTGACTGATGATACCTTTGTGCCTGTGCACCAACGAATTCACACAGGAGAGAAGCCATTCACTTGTTCTGTCTGTGGTAAGAGATTCACTCTGTCATCTAACATGCTGTCACACCAGCGAGTTCACACAGAGGAGAGACCATTCAGCTGCACTTCCTGTGGAAAGAGGTTCAGGTCTTCATCCAACCTCAGTGCACACAAGCGAGTTCACACTGGGGAAAGGCCGTTCACCTGTTCCACGTGTGGGAGGGAATTCACCAATTCATCCGGCCTCCTGTCACATCAGCGAATTCACACTGAGGAGAAGCCAGTTATTTGCACATACTGTGGAAAGAGTTTCAGGCAGTTATCAATCCTCACTGTTCATCAACGCACTCACACTGGGGAGAGACCATTCACTTGCTCCATGTGTGGGAAGGGATTCACTCAGTCTGGCAGCCTGCATTTACACGAGCTCACCCACACTGGGGAGAGGCCATTCACCTGCTCTGTGTGTGGGAAGGGATACACTCGGTCATCCCACTTGCTGACACATCTGCAAGTTCACAATTGCCTGCAGGAGTTGGATTTTGCGGTTACTGCAGCTGTTAATCACATCCAGGATTGATCGTCTGACAATATTTGGTTTGTTTCTGCTGACATTAACGATCCCTACAACTGGCTGAAGTTTAATATTCTGAGATGTCACTGATTTTCAGGGCTGTTGTGTCCCTTTTTAAAAGCACCATCTGTGATTTTTTTAAAATTCAGGAACTCTGAACAGGAACTTGTTTCTCATAAGTGTATGAACTTTTCCTGAAATCTTAAATTGATGTTTGGTGCAAACTGTACAATTCAGTGTCTGAAAGGTTCCACTGCTTAATATTTCCAATTAGAAAATGCTGACAATTCTTACTGACTTGCACATTATTCACAGTGACACTTCCCCAATCACATTTAATTATCAAGGAACATAAAACAATGCACAGATACTTGTTAGTACTGAACTTGAATATTGCTGAAAAGAGAGACCTGTTGCTGAATCTCTTCATCATGCACTCATCAGGACAAACAGAAGAATGCCAAATTTCAAATGATCACAATTGGTGGACTGTCATTGACTTGAAGCATCACCATGGAGAAATCAATAGAAGACTGTAGGTTTCTCAAGCTTCTGGGAAATTCAAAAAAGGTGCAAGGCTTGAAAATTCTCCTTTTGTTTGCAGGGAAAGGATCGCTGCGTCTAAATGTAAGTTGCTACTCACAACTATAACTGAGCCGTATTATGAACTCGACTGATTATCTTCAGTTGATTATGAGTGTAGCTATTGGCACACTCAGGATTGTCCAGCAAGTGCTGCCCAATCTGTAATCACAGTAAACATTGTATTTTTGGTTTTGTGAGTGTTTCCTGCTGAAAACAAATCACTACCTATTCTGACAAATCAAGGAACATGCTGTTTTACACTATCAGCCACTCACTGGGATGTACAGCCTGGTACCCGGCACTGCACTGGCAAAGATATCCAAACCCAGCCTTGCTCATTTGTGTGGGAGGCTGAATGCCTTTTTGGTGCTGGCAGCTAATTAGTGGAAAGTATCACTCGTGTAACCACGACATAGTCGCAGAATGAAACAGATTAGTGTTCCCTCTGTATTGTGCAGCCTTGTGATTGTGCTAAAGGCCATCACTTTCAGATCTGAAAAGTGCCTGGGTCAAGGTCACATTACTCCAGAAAGGGACATTTTCTCTCTAATCTGAAGCAACAGGTTAAGCAAATCATTTCACACTGAAACACATCTTCAACGTTGCAGTAGTTTGTTCAGTTACACACTCGGTGGTCACGTGACTCTGGTTGCAGCATTCCTGAGCCTCATTGGAGGGATTCCTCACGTGAGCTGAGTTTGAGGAGAGTATCTCTGGCCTCCAGTGATGCAGCCGCTGAATCTCTTCCTGGAAAAAACACATTTGGAATATTGTGATAATGTTTTCTGAATCCATCAGGACAATTTTGTATTCAAGTGGAGGGGAGGGAGATAATGTTCACTGTTCTTTATTTGGTTCTGGGGGATAATGTTCACTGTTTTATATTCTGGTCTGGCGGGGGGGTAATGTTCATTGTTTTATATTTGGTTCTGGGGGATAATGTTCACTGTTTTATATTCGGGTCTGGCGGGGGGGTAATGTTCACTGTTTTATATTCGGGTCTGGGGGGGGATAATGTTCACTGTTTTATATTCGGGTCTGGGGGGGACAATGTTCACTGTTTTATATTCGGGTCTGGGGGATAATGTTCACTGTTTTATATTCCGGTCTGGGGGATAATGTTCATTGTTTTATATTTGGGTCTGGGGGATAATGTTCACTGTTTTATATTTGGGTCTGGGGGATAATGTTCATTGTTTTATATTTGGGTCTGGGGGATAATGTTCACTGTTTTATATTCGGGTCTGGGGGATAATGTTCACTGTTTTATATTTGGGTCTGGGGGATAATGTTCACTGTTTTATATTTGGCTCTGGGGTAATAATGTTGTTTTATATTTGGGTCTGGGGGATAATGTTCACTGTTTTATATTCGGGTCTGGAGGGGGATAATGTTCACTGCTTTATATTCGGGTCTGGGAGATAATGTTCACTGTTTTATATTCGGGTCTGGGGGATAATGTTCACTGCTTTATATTCAGGTCTGGGGGATAATGTTCACTGTTTTATATTCGGGTCTGGGGGATAATGTTCACTGTTTTATATTCGGGTCTGGGGGATAATGTTCACTGTTTTATATTCGGGTCTGGGAGATAATGTTCACTGTCTGGGGTTTGTTAGCTAGGGTTGATTCTGCCTACGGTGCATTCTCGGTTGTCAGAGCTGTCATTAAAAGCCCTAATTTCCAGTCAGTGACTGAGTTGTCTCTGATGGGATGGAGAATCAGAGTGGGGGTAATGTGCTTCATGGACAGCGATGGGTTGGCGTGAGTATAAAATAAACCCGGAAACCCTGGGCGGCACGGTAGCACAGTGGTTAGCACTGCTGCCTCACAGCGCCAGGGTCCCAGGTTCGATTCCCGGCTTGGGTCACTGTCTGTGTGGAGTTTGCACGTTCTCCCTGTGTTTGCGTGGGTTTCCTCCGGTTTCCTCCCAGTCCAAAGATGTGCAGGTTAGGTTGATTGGCTATGCTAATTTGAGCCAAGTATCGGGTGGATTAGCAGGGTAAATATTTGGGGTTATGGGGATAGGGTGGGATTGTTGTCGGTACAGACTCGATGGGCCGAATGGTCTCCTTCTGTACTGTAGGGATTCTATGAACACCAGGTAATTGTGAGAACATGAAAACAATCACAAAACATGATAGCACTATGTTGGAAAACAGAATACTTTGGCTCAATCTTTGATCAATTTTGTTTGATTCAATGTTTTGAGTGGCTTGTTGGATTGCTGGTTATTTTTGAATGGCAGCTCAGCACCATCAGTTTGACCATAAACTCGGCCCCGGTGACTGCTGCATTTTTCCAGCACCTTCTGTTTTAATTTTAAGTGGAATCATAATATCTGCTTAGTACACAGGCCAATTTATCATTCTAGTGGTGTGTGTATCTGAGAGGTATGCAACTGGAAAACATTTTCCATTCATCTCCTCTTTTGCTGCAGTATATATACATTGTTCTCACTCTGCCAGTAGGGCTGTGGGATTAATTGGATAGATCTTAAAGACAGGCCGACTGGGCAGGATCAGCCAAATGGTTTCCATCTGTGATGTATCATTCCATAAAACAGAATATTCAGCATCAGGAGAAAGAAAGTGAAAGAAACCAATCTCTGTGGGATTTACCCAACCAGTGTGAGCACCTTCAGGGGAGCAGAGAGAGAGGGAAACCAGTGGGAAAAGTTTTAAAAACTCGGGGTATTCCCACAGGAGAGCACTGGTTTAAATCAATTTTAGAAGTAGAGAATGGCAGCGTTCAAATTCCGAGGAATGCATTTTTAAAAATTAATTGATCTTCATTGAACAAGATAATTTCGCATTATTGTCTTTGACAATGACGGCATTAGTTCCCAGGTGCCCTTGCGGGTGTGAAAGTGTCCTATTCATTCCACAGGAGCCTATTGCGGAGGTTCAGTGCTATGTCTCGCGCGTGCGCAGTGTTACTTTGACCGCATCCGTGCGAGTGCGGGAGACGCTTTTATCCCCAGGTGAGTCTGTGGGGCTGCGGGAGAAATGGAGCCGGGAGTCGGGGGAGGGAGGGAGCTATGGTTTCACAAACATCCGCTGTAGGCCGCACGGCCCTAATAAGACCCTGCAGGTCCCGGGCTTCCAGCTCCCAAGCGTTTATCCCGGGAACAGGTCCCGGTTGTCTGCCGCCATCTTGTTTCAGCGGGGAAGGAGAGCGCATGCGCTGCTGTCTGTGGCGGGTCACAATGGGCGTGGTTTCAGGGGCTGGTTCAGAACCTCCATCTTCAGAGGGACAATAGGTAGCAGGGCGCATGCGCAGCTATCCAAGAACAGGAGCCAGTCATTCGGCCCATCGAGCCTGCTGCATCATTCAATAAGATCATGTCTACTTTGCTACCTCCACCCCGTCCATACCCTTGACTCTCTTGTGGATCAAAACCTCAGCTTTGAATATATTCAAATAGTCCAAAGATGTGCGGGTTAGGTTGATTGGCCAGGTTAAAAATTGCCCCTTAGAGTCCTGAGATGCGGAGGTTTGAGGGATTAGTGGGTAAATATGTGGGGGTGGGGGGGGTGGGATTGTGGTTGGTGCAGACTCGATGGGCCGAATGGCCTCCTTCTGCACTGTAGGGTTTCTATGATTTCTATGGGTTTCTATGATATTCAATGACCTGCCTCCAATCCTCACTGGTGAAGACAGAGTTCCAAAGATCAACAACCCGCTGAGAGAAAAGATCTCTCTTCATCTTAAATTTGAGATCCGTTTTTTTACTTGATTTCCACACCAGAGGAAACATCCTCTCAGCATCTACCTTGTCAAGCACCTTATATCATATGATATCATAGAATCCCTACAGTGCAGAAAGAGTCCATTTGGCCCATTGAGCATACTGACCACAATCCTACCCAGGCCCCATCCCCACAACCCCATGCATTTGACACTAGGGTCAATTTATCATGGCCAATCCACCTAACCCACACATCTTTGGACTGTGGGAGGAAACGGGAGCACCTGGACGAAACCCACACAGACATGGACAGAAAATGTGCAAACTCCACACAGACAGTGACCCAAGGCTGGAATTGAACCTGGGACCCTAGTACTGTGAGGCAGCGGTGCTAACCACTGTGCCGCCCTTAAATTCCCAGATGTAGCAATAACTTCTCAGTCTTTTAAACTCCAATGAGTGCAGGCCCAAGCTGCTCATCCTCAAAGACAAAACTCCTCATTTCAGGAATCAACCAACTGGATCTTCCTCAAAATGCCTCCACTGCAATTTTGTCCCAGCTAAAGTAATTCTGTGCCAGATAAGAGGAGAGAATGTTTTGAATTTCTGTCCTGGACAGATGCTGATGGATTTTGGAAACTCCTTTTACAGGGGGTTAGAAGGGAAAGATTTACACACAGCAAACTCAGACCAAAATAAATTCTGTCCTGAATTTCTAACCTTGAATTACACCTATAACTTTTGTCATTTAGAACATAGAACATAGAACATGGAACAGTACAGCACAGAACAGGCCATTTGGCCCACGATGTTGTGCCGAGCTTTATCTGAAACCAAGATCAAGCTATCCCACTCCCTATCATCCTGGTGTGCTCCATGTGCCTATCCAATAACCGCGTAAATGTTCCTAAAGTGTCTGACTCCACTATCACTGCAGGCAGTCCATTCCACACCCCAACCACTCTCTGCGTAAAGAACCTACCTCTGATATCCTTTCTATATCTCCCACCACGAACCCTATAGTTATGCCCCCTTGTAATAGCTCCATCCACCCGAGGAAATAGTCTTTGAACGTTCACTCTATCTATCCCCTTCATCATTTTATAAACCTCTATTAAGTCTCCGCTCAGCCTCCTCCGCTCCAGAGAGAACAGCCCTAGCTCCCTCAACCTTTCCTCATAAGACCTACCCTCCAAACCAGGCAGCATCCTGGTAAATCTCCTATGCACTCTTTCCAGTGCTTCCACATCCTTCTTATAGTGAGGTGACCAGAACTGCACACAATATTCCAAATGTGGTCTCACCAAGGTCCTGTACAGTTGCAGCATAACCCCACGGCTCTTAAACTCCAACCCCCTGTTAATAAAAGCTAACACACGATAGGCCTTCTTCTTTACAGGGAGAAGATTTGAAGACTGCAACATTTTTCCTGGACACCAATCTCTCAGATCTTTGCAGCTGCAGACTCCAGCAGGAGATTTAAAATTTGAAAACAATGAAATTACTTTGGGGTGAGTGTTACTGGGCATTAATTTAAATTTAGTGCATTCTCTGATTCCATGGATCTCAGGCTGACTCCTTTGCCATGGATGGGGAGGCAATGGTGCAGTGATAATGTCATTGGATTAGTAATACAGGGATCCAGGGCAATGCACTGAGAACCCTGGGATCGAATCCCACAACTGCAGATGTTGAAATTTGAGTTCAGTAAAAATCTAGAATTAGAAGTCCATTGATGACAATTGTCATGAAAATCCATCTGATTTAATAATGTCCTTTAAAGAAGGAAATTACCACATCCCCCAGCAATGCAAGCCACTCAGTTCAAGGGCAATGAGTTATGGGCAATAGATGCTGACGCAGCCAGCACATAGAGCCATAGAGCAATACAGCATGGAAACAGGCCCTTGGGCCCAACTGATCCATGCCAACCATGGTGCCCTCCCAGCTAGTCCCAATTGCCCATGTTTGGCTCATATCCCTCTAATCTTTTCCAATCCATGGACTTATCCAAATGATTTTTAAATGTTGCTATTGAACCTGCCTCAACCACTTTCTCTGGCAGCTCATTCCATGTACGCACCACCCTCTGCATGAAGAAGTTGCCCCTCAGGTCCCTTTTAATCTTTTCCCTCTCACCTTAAACCTATGCCCTCCAGTTTTCAATTCCCCAACCCTGGGAAAAAGACTATGGGCCGGATTTTACCAAAAATTCGTGCCTGTTTTCAAGTGCGAAATCGCGGTAAAGTTGAGCATCGGGCCTATACCACGATCTGCGCCCAATTCCGAGCAGATCGCGGCTTTACCAACACCAGGGCCCACGCCTGAATCGGGCAGCCCGCCGATTTAAATGCATTTGCATGCATTTAAATCGACTTAATGAACCACGCGCCCAACTCTACCGTCAAATCCCACTTTACTGTCTTCTGGCCCGACCCACGTCCACGCTTTTACCTACCTGCAAAATAAAAGTCTGCATTCGCCGCGGCAGCCTCCAAAGAGCAGGGGTCAGAGACTGCAACGGCTCTCTGACCCAGGTCATCCTCTGGTCGGGGCGGGAGGGGGGTGGGAGGAGGAGTGGGAGTGTGACGTCTCATCCCCCGGGGGAGGGGAGGAGAGGGGGTGTGACGTCTCATCCGCTGGGGGGGAGAGGAGGAGAGGGGGTGTGACGTCTCATCCCCTGGTGGGGGCGAGGGGGCGTGACGTCTCATCCCCTGGGGAGGGGAGGAGAGGGGGTGTGTCGTCTCATCCCCTGGGGAGGGGAGGAGAGGGGGTATGACCGATCATCCCCTGGGGGGGGTCCCCGCTGTACTTAAAAATATACAACTTTCTGAGGCACACAGCCAGCATTCAGACACACCTGTCAGGCTTTGTTTTCCAAGAGGGTGGCATTACAATTGCACAGTAAAAGAAGCAATGAAGTATAAAATGTTGGACTCTGAAGCTTATGCTACTATGTCTAAATGTGCAGCATTTGGGGAGGGGGACTTTTTAAGATCATTTTTTATTACTGGTGTAACAGAATATTGTTCTCAAACTGTATCTGCATTTCACAATGTTTTAAAGAAAATGCTACTCTCTGTAATGCCACCCTCTTGGAAAACAAAGCCTTACATTCTCCCACATTCTCCTACATTCTCCTACATTCTCCTACGTTCGCAGGAATAAAGCCCTCGCCTGTCCAACCTCTCGCGATCACTCAGGCCCATTAGTCCCGGCAACATCCTCATAAATCTTCTTTTCACTCTTTCCAGTTTATGAATGTCTTTCCTATAACAGGGTTACAAAAACTGTCCACAATACTCCAAGTGCGGCCTCACCAACGACTCATACAACTATAACATAATGTCCCAACTCCTGTACTCAGTGCCCTGACTGATGAAGGCCAGTGTGCTAAATGCCTTCTTCACCACTCTGTCTACCTGTGACGCCACTTTCAACAAACTATATACTTGTACTCCTGGGTTCCTCTGTTCCTCAACACTCCCCAGGGCCTTACCATTCACTGTACAAGTCCTACCCTGGTTTGACTTTCCAAAATGCAACACTCACACTTAAGACCAGAAGACATAGGAGCAGAATTAGGCCACTCGGCCCATCGAGTCTGCTCCGCCATTCAGTCATGTCTGATATTTTTCTCATCCCCATTCTCCTGCCTTTTTCCCAGAACCCCTGCTCCCCTTATTTATCAAGAACCTATATATCTCTGTCTTAAAGACAGTCAATGACCCGGCCTCCATAGCCTTCTGCGGCAAAGAGTTCCACAAATTCACCACTCTCTGGCTGAAGAAATCCCTCCTTATCTCTGTTTTAAAGGATCGTCCTTTAGCCTGAGGTTGTGCCTCTGTACTCTGTATTATCTGTACTGAAATCCATTTGCCAATCATCGACCCACTTCCCTAACTGATCAAGATCCCCCTGTAATTTTTCATAACCCTCTTTGTTATCAGTGATACCTCCTAATTTAGTATCGTCTGCAAACTTGCTAACCATGCTTTTTATGGATTTTTAAACGGCCATCCATTTCTCTGTTTCACCTCTGCCCTCCCTGATCAGCTCTCTGCCATTGTCTACCTTCCTCTGCCTCTAATAATGGGTGGATTTTAACTATTATTTCCGCAAGCTATGTCTTGATGAGGTTTTTACCACTTCACAACTCTATTCACTGCTGATTTACCAGCTTAGTCTTACAATGTTCAGGAATTGTTTCTCTTCCACTGGAGATCATTTCCCTTCCACTTCTGAGCTTATATTGACCAACAAAATCTGATAAATTTTTATTCCCTGTAATTCATTCTGCCCACCCTGAAACGTAAATCTTCTTTCTGTCTAAAAGGACGGTCTCTTTCCAAATGTTCACAATTAAAGGGCAGGAGATGGCTGACATTTAAGGGGACAGTAAATTAATATAGGACAGAGATATGTCTAGTGTTATTATATGGTACCCAGATTAGATATATTATTTATGTTTCTGTAATAAAATATATTTATTATTATTTCTTGCATTGTAATATAATACTGTAGCGATGTTATACATTTCCAGTCATAAAGTCATTACAGCACAGAAGGAATCCATTTGGTAACTCGAGTCCATGCTGACTCTCTGTATAACATTCCAGTCCCATTCCCACTCTATATCCCCATTCTCCTGAAAGTTTATTTCCTTCAAGTGCCCATCCACTTTCATTTTTAAATAGAATCCATAGATATGGATGGAGATTTACAACTTTTTGGGAATGAAATAGGAAAGAATGTTCCATAGAAACTAGAAATTGTCTGCTCTGAATTTCAATCCTATACTAACTGTGATGGACATATTTCACACAGAGGGTCGTGGGGGCCTGGAATGTGTTGCCGGGCAAGGTGGTGGAGGCGGACACACTGGGAACGTTTAAGACTTATCTAGACAGCTATATGAACGGAGTGGGAATGGAGGGATACAAAAGAGTGGTCTAGTTTGGACCAGGGAGCGGCGCGGGCTAATTGTTCCTTGTTTCTCGTTTCAAGGCTTCATTCTATGATCATCTTGCTGGTGCCAGTACAGAGCGAGACTGCGGATAGTTGGGAACCTGTCTCGGGGGCAGGGAATTCATATGGTGTTCGTGGAAATGGAAATGACTAGGGTTGGGAAGCATTTTCCGATCGGGGCCATTGTGATCTCCTGGACTCGTTTCGATCGCCTCAGGGGGTCGGAGAGGAATTTCCCAGATTTTATTTCCCCATATTGGCCCTGGGGTTTTTCACTCTGGGTTTTCGCCTCTCCCTGGAGATCACATGGTCTGGAATGGGGGGGTGGGGGTGAGTTAATAGGTTGTAATGAACAAAGCATCATAGCTGTGAGGGACAGCTCGGTGGATAGGATATTGGTATGTAGATAGGCTGGAAAATTGGGCGGGGATCCTGGATTCAGGATTCAATCCTGGACCGGGGAGCGGCGCGGGCTTGGAGGGCCGAAGGGCCTGTTCCTGTGCTGTATTGTTCTTTGTTCTTGTTCTTTGATGACTTTTGCAAACTCATTTCACAGGATTTTGAACGAGGAATCACAGGCAAAACTCTCAACCGTCACATCTGGACAGAGTCATATTCCTTGGGATCTGAATATCTTGTAATATGGAACTGTAGCTACGTCATATATTTCCAGACGTCTCTTCCCTCAGAGGGTTGTTAGTCTTTTGGATTTCTCTTCCACAGGGACCAGTGGAGGCTGAGGATCATTGAATATATTCCAGTTAGACAGATCTTTGACTGACAAGGGTGTCAAGGGTTATGGGGAACAGACAAGAAGATGGAGCAAAAGCTAAGATGTGGGTGGATTTCTTCACTCAAGGATGTGGTAAAGCTTTGGAATCTCAACCCCTGAGGACAGTGAAACCTCAGTCATCAACTACTTTCAAGAGAGAGATTGATTGGTTTCTAGATATTGAAGATATCAAGGGACATGGGTTTAGTGTGGGGAGAATGATGCTGAGGTAGATGAACGAATTATCTCATTGAATAGTTTAAAAGGCTCGATGGACCAAATGGCCGACTGCAACTCCTAGTTGTTATGGTCTCTGTGTCCAGGACAGGAAGCAGTGAGCATGGATCTGTCAATCAGCCTCAATCAGCACCTTCAGGAGAATTGGGAGGGTGAATATTAGATACAGCAGAGTGAGAATGGAGGGAGAGTGTGTGGGATGGAGATTCACAGCATTTGAGGATTGGGAGAGGAAAGAATGCTCCATAGAAACTAGAATTGTCTATTCTGAATTTCTATCCTGTACTGACACTGATGACTTTTGTAAACTTGTTTTACAGGATATTGAAAGAGGAATCACAGACTGAAATCTCAAACGTCACGTCTAGATCTGACAGAGTCATATTCCTTGGGAGCTGAATATCATCGTCCTTTGAATCCAGAAGCAGAAATTGTTGTCCAGTCTGTTGATTTGAAAAGATTTCAAACATCAGTGTGACTGGAAAAGCACCAACACATTGCCAGACTAGAGTGAGAGTCTTCCAGTGCACTGACTAAAGAGCTTTAACCAGTTACACAGCCTGAATAAATATCACACCATTCACAGCAGGGAGAGACTGTACCCGTGTTCTGTGTCTGGACAAGGCTTCAACTGATTGTCCACCCAACCGAGAGGCAAGGACACCTGCACCATGGAGAAACCATGGAAATGTGCGGACTGTGGGAAGAGATACAGAGCCCCATCTCAGCTGGAAACTCATCGGCGCAGCCACACTGGGGAGAGGCCATTCACGTGCTCTCAGTGTGGGAAGGGATTCACTCAGTCATTCAACCTGCAGACACACCAGCGAGTTCACTCTGGGGAGAGGCCATTCACCTGCTCTCAGTGTGGGGCGGGATTCACTTCTTCATCCCACCTGCGGAGGCACCAGCGAGTTCACACTGGGGAGAGGCCGTTCACCTGCTCTCAGTGTGGGAAGGGATTCACTCAGTCATCCAGCCTGCAGACACACCAGCGAGTTCACACTGGGGAGAGGCCGTTCACGTGTTCTAAGTGTGGGAAGGGATTCACTCGGTCATCCAGCCTGCAGACACACCAGCGAGTTCACACTGGAGAGAAGCCGTTCACCTGCTCTCAGTGTGGGAAGGGATTCAGAGTTTCATCCCGGCTGCTGAGACACCAACAAGTTCACAAGTGATTCCAGGGGTTGGATTCTGCTGTTATTGTTTCTGTTCTCAATTACATCCAGGACTGCATTTTGTTCATTCTCACAGTTGGTCAATGGGGAGGATGCTCTGATTGTGGGAAGGGATTCACTGATTCATCCGACCTGCTGAAACACCAGAGAATTCATAATAGGGAGAGGCCATTTATCTGCTCCGAGTGTGGGAAGGGATTTACTCAGTCATTCAACCTGCTAAAACACCAGCCAAGTCACACTGGAGAGAGGCCATTCACTTGCTCCAGTTGTGGGAAGGGATTTATTGATTCATCCACCTTGCTGAGACACCAGCGAGTTCACACTGGGGAGAGACAATTCACCTGCTCTGATTGTGGCAAGGGATTCAGTCAATCATCCAACCTGATAAAGCACCAGCGAATTCACACTGGGGACAGGCCATTCACCTGCTCCGTGTGTGGGAAGGGATTCACTCAGTCACCTCACCTGCTGAAACACCATCATGTTCACGAGTGACTGCAAGGACTGAATTTTGCTGTTAATCACATCGAGGTCCCAACCATTTTCATTGGTGTCTGTTTCTGCTGATGTTAATAAACCCTGGCCCAGTTGTAAGATTTGTATTGTGGATTGTCTTGTCTGAGTCCTGAACTCGTAAATAAAAACAAGAAGTGCTGTAAAAACTCAGCAGGTCTGACAGCATCTCTGGAGAGAGAAACAGAGCTAATGTTTTGACAGTGAAGAAGAGTCACATTCAACTGGAAACATTAACTGTTCCTGTCTTTACAGATACTGTCAGACTTACTGAGATTTTGCAGCAACTTCTGCTTTTAGAATGACGGTGAATGCTGGATACATGAATCAGAGATTGGTGTAAAACTGGGATCTGCTCCTAAATCAAAGTGAAACAGCAGGTTAAAGTTTCCAGTCTGAAAAGTACTATAGTTATTATACTATATCTACCATTTTAAGGCTGGTTTTAACTCATTTAAAATAAACCTATTTAAAATATATTTGTTAAAGTCAGTATTAAAATACGAGTTGGATGAGTTCACAGGAGCCTGTTAACCGCTGGGACAATTATTCAACAAACATTGGATCTCCAGATAGAGAAGAAGCTGCAGTTTGTTTGCAGGAATTCCCTGTTTTATTGATGTGTGTGTGTTAGACATCAGGACAACTAAAAATACACAAACCTGGACATCAATGGTGATCTGATTGACAGTTACTCTGGGAATCACTCCCACTGTGAAACTTCAGCACTGACACTGCTGAATGTTGTCGGCTCAGGGAGTGGGGCCTCCAGGAGTGGACTGTAAAAAAGCTGGGTTTCAGTATCCTGACTAATATATGGTGAGGAACCAGAAAACTCCTTACTGAGGAACTGCCTGGGATTTTACCAGTGTAGGTTCAGGGGCGAATGATTCCTGACTCCCTGAAATGTCTGATATTGAACCCAGTTTGGAACAAGATTCATTCAGTTTCCAGGAGAATAGAGACAAATATCACCCACAACTGAGAGAGAGAAAAACAGCCACCTTGATCAATGACTTGGATGAAGCCAGAATTGATGATACAAAGATAGGTAAAAAAGCAAGTTGTGAGGTTATTACAAAAAATCTGTAAGGGACACAGATAAGTTACCTAAATGGACAGAAAAATGGCAGATGGAGTATAGTGCGGGAAAGTGGGAGCTTTTCCACTTTGGCAGGAAGAATAGAGAAGCAAACAATTTATAAATGTACAGAAACTGAAGAATACTGCCGTAGAGAGGAATCTGGGTGACCTTGTACATGAATCGTGAAAAAATAGGATGAAGGTAGAGCAAGTAAAGAAGGCAGCAAATGGAGTGTTGGACTTTACTGCAAGGGGGTGGAGTTTGAAAAAGGGAACTTGCTGCACCTACACAGGACATTGCTGACATAGCAGCTGGAATACTGTGTACGGTTCTGGTCTCCCTACTTATGGAATGACATGCTTTCATTGGAAAGTTCAGAGAAAGTTCACCAGGCCCATTCCTAAGATGAAGGTGTTGTCTTTTGAGGAAAGGTTGTGAAGGTGTAGGGGAGAATTCTCCCATCCCGCCCACCACAGGAATCGTAGCAGGCCGGGGGGTGGACCACACAAAGGTCCTTTGACCTCGGGGGGGATTCTCCGGTTTTGGGGCCAGCGTGGCCGGAGAATCCAACTCGTTGTCTTTTGGGGAAGGGTTGCACCTATACTCATTAAGTTTAGAAGAATAAGCGGTGAACTTTCTGAAACGTATAAGATTCTCATGGGGGGTTGACAGGCGAGAGGTCAAGAGGATGATTCATGAAGGAGTCTTGAACTTCATGGCACAGATCTACAAGGGAGCCAAGTGTATTTCTTTAGCCCTTACAGACAACAATACTTTATCCTCACTTTTAGTCAGGTTAGCTGGTGTTGTCCACCCAATGGCACAGGCCCTGTTTCATGTGAGAGGATTTGATTTGATTTGATTTACGATTGTCACATGTATTGGGATACAGTGAATATTATTGTTTCTTGTGCGCTATACAGACAAAACATACCATCCATAAAGTACATCGGGGAGAAGAATAGGGTGCAGAATATAGTGTTACAGTCATAGCTAGGGTGTAGAATAAGATCAATGTTGGTCCATTCAAAAGTCTGATAGCAGGGAAGAAGCAGTTCTTAATTCAGTTGGTACAGCGTGTGGGTGGGTGGGTGGGAGGATGGCTGCATGTGTTAGTTTCTGTGCATGAGGATGTGTGTATATGTGTGTGTGTGCGCGTGTGTGTATGTGTGAGAGAGAGAGTATGTGTCTCTGTGTGTGTGGGTGTCTGAGTGAGGCTGCTTCTCATCAGTTGCAACACAAACCTTCATCCAAGCAGACAATGATAGGTCTCTGAGTTTCCAATTGAGTGATTTGAGTGATTCAGAGATTCTCCATCCAGAGTGAAACCACTGTGTGCTGTGTAAAACCTGACATATACACAACCAGACCCCACTTCTCCTGGAACAACGTGTCTGCTGCTTTCCTGATCCCTTCCTTTCCCCTCACCATTATCCTCAGATAGTTCACAAATTCCATTGTACCTCATCCTCCAATGGTCTTCACTTTAAATATTTCCATCAGTCTTGCCAACAGATAGCAATGGGATTGCTGCTATCACAGTGATAAATTCTGAAATACTGCCTCTCTGATCTCGATCTCCCCACCATATCCTCACCTGAGTTCCATTTTTTAATATGAGGAAACTAATATAATTTAACTTTCAACAGCACCTTCCAACACTGCGACCTTTACCTTCCAATCCTACAAACTGTCCCACCTAGAGAACAAGGGCAGCAGATAATTGGTAACATGGACAACTGCAAGTTATCTAAAGAACAAAGAACAGTACAGCAGAGGAACAGACCCTTCACCGAAAAACAATGGCACCCAAGACTTAAACGATCCTGACTTGGAATCATGTTGCTGTCCTTTCACTGTTGCTGATCAAAAATCCTGGAAATCCCTTCCTCACAGCACTTTGGATGTACCTACACTACATGGACTAACAGCAAACATAAACATAGGAGCAGGAGTAGATCATTCAGCCCATGGCCCATTTAATTAGATCACGGCTGATCTGACGGTAACTTCAACTCTGCAGTTCAAGAAGGCAGCCTCAACCACCTTCTCAAGAATAATTTGGATTGGATAATCGATGCTGGTCGAGCCAGCAATGCCCACATTGTATAAACAAATATAAAACCCCATTAAAACTGGTTCAGCACACCCCCTCCACACAGAATGAGAAAGATTGGCTTTAAGCTCACTTGTTCCTTTATAGTCTGTTGTTCTGAACGATGACAGTATTAACCTTCTGTCTAACCTGTCTTTATGGGCGGCATGGTGGCACAGCGGTTAGCGATGCTACTTCACAGCACCAGGAACCCAGGTTCAATCCCCAGCTTGGGTCACTGTCTCTATGGAGTTTGCACGTTCTTTGTGGGTTTCCTCCGAGTGCTCCAGTTTCCTCCCACAGTCTGAAAGACATGCTGGTTTGGTGCATTGGCAATGCTAAATTCTCCCTCAGTGTACCCAAACAGGCACCAGAGTGTGGCGATTAGGGGAATTTCACAGTAACTTCATTGCAGTGTTAATGTAAGCCTTACTTGTGACTAATAAATAAACTTTAACTTTTCTTAACCCTTCTTGCAGTTCAATTACTGAAATCAGTCCTTGTTCTAATGATGAGATTCCCTGTCTGCTGTTACTTTAGGAAGTCTCACAACACCAGGTTAAAGTCCAACAGGTTTATTTGGTAGCAAAAGCCACACAAGCTTTCGGAGGTCTGCTCCTTCGTCAGGTGAGTGGGAGTTGTGTTCACAAACAGGGCATATAAAGACACAAACTCAATTTACAAAATGATGGTTGGAATGCGAGGCTTTACAGGTAATCAAGTCTTAAAGGTACGTTGTTACTTTAAATCAGCCCTTGAATTAGTTGTGTTTTTTTCCCTCATGTTCCCACATTTCAGTAACAAAATGTTTTGTTCTTCGCTCTGACAAAGGGTCATCCAGACTCGAAACGTTGGCTCTATTCTCTCTCCACAGACCACCTGAGATTTTCCAGCATTTTCTGTTTTTGTTTCAGTGACAAATGTTGATGTGTTTGCCCCTACACCCACAGGGCTCCATCTGTTTGAAACCACAAACAGAAAGGTCCAGTTTTCTCCTGGACTTTTTTTTTATACTTTTCCAATTCAATCAAATCAAATCCAATTCAGAGTCTCAACAAGTTGAGACACTTCAGATCCAGGCTGACAAGACAGGGCGAGCGACCAAACCACCCTGTCCTGGGCCTGATCTACATGAGCCAAGCTGATTGGAGAAGGGGGACATGATGTGGAGATGCCGGTAACTTTCACAATGATGCAGAGTTTCAGCCAATGAGGGAGATCCGGGCTCAGCCCCGCCCCTCGTTCACTCCGATTGGTTGGAGGACCAGCCGCTCCCGCTCGGTCCTCCAGCCCCGCCCCCTCTTCCTATTGGGCCGGAGCTGCCATCAATCACTGCCTGGGCATTGTGATGTGGAGCATGCGCAGTCCGGATACTGGAAGTGGTTGTTGCGTTGCAATTCGGAGCAACTCAAATTTAGAAATCGCCGAGTAAGCGGGGTGCGATAGAGCCGGTGTGTGGGTTGGAAGCTTCAGAAGTATATGATAGAGGCTCCGAATCCCGAATAGAAAGCTCCCGGTCCCGCGTTTGCACGCAGCGGGCCGCGTTCGCGGTTCAAGGGTAACGGCCGCCATCTTGAAACGGAGGGGATATAACATAGCGCATGCGCGGCCGCCATCTTTATTATGGGCAATGAGAAGTAGTGCGCATGCGCAGCGTGAGCCTGGAATTCCAGGTCAGCCCCGCCCCCTCCCAGGGACATGTTTATCTCCAATTGCAGGAATTTGTTATTTATTTATTATTTCACAGGGCGTGGGCCTCAGTTGTGTTTATTGCATGCAGGGGAATATTCACAGTCTAAAGATGCTGAACTTAATGTTGAGTCCAAAAGGCTGTAATGTGCCCAATCGGAAGATGGGGTGTTGTTCCTCCAGATTGCATTGGGCGACACTGGGGCATTGCAACAGGCCAAGGACAGAGATGTGGGCATGAGAGCAAGATGCTGAGTTGAAATGGCAAGTGACTGGAAAGCGAATGTCATGCTTGTGGACTGAGCAAAGGTGTTCTGCAAAGCAGTAACTCAGTCTGCGTTTAGTCTCCCCAGCATAGAGGAGACGGTATTGTAATAGAACCATAGAAAATTACAGCTCAGAAACAGGCCTTTTGGCCCTTCTTGTCTGTGCCGAACCATTTTATGCCTAGTCCCACTGACCTGCACTTGGACCATATCCCTCCACACCCCTCTCATCCATGAACCCGTCCAAGTTTTTCTTAAATGTTAAAAGTGACCCCGCATTTACCACTTTATCCGGCAGCTCATTCCACACTCCCACCACTCTCTGCGTGAAGAAGCCCCCCCTAATATTCCCTTTAAACTTTTCTCCTTTCACCTTAACCCATGCCCTCTGGTTTTTTTCTCCCCGAGCCTCAGCGGAAAAAGCCTGCTTGCATTCACTCTATCTATACCCATCAAAATCTTATACACCTCTACCAAATCTCCCCTCAATCTTCTACGCTCCAGGGAATAAAGTCCCAACCTATTCAATCTCTCTCTGTAACTCAGCTTCTCAAGTCCCGACAACATCCTTGTGAACCTTCTCTGCACTCTTTCAATCTTATTTACATCCTTCCTGTAACTAGGTGACCAAAACTGCACACAATACTCTAAATTCTGCCTCACCAATGCCTTATATAAACTTACCATAACACTCCAACTTTTATACTCGATACTCCGATTTATAAAGGCCAATGTACCAAAGGCACTCTTTACGACCCTATCCACCTGTGACGTCACTTTTAGGGAATTCTGTACCTGTATTCCCAGATCCCTCTGTCCAACTGCACTCTTCAGAGTCCTACCATTTACCCTGTACGTTCTTCTTTGGTTTGTCCTTCCAAAGTGCAATATCTCACACTTGTCTGCGTTAAATTCCATTTGCCATTTTTCAGCCCATTTTTCTCGTTGGTCCAAATCCCTCTGCAAGCTTTGAAAACCTTCCTCACTGTCCACTACACCTCCAATCTTTGTATCATCAGCAAACTTGCTGATCCAATTTACCACATTATCATCCAGATCATTGATATAGATGACAAACAACAATGGACCCAACACCGATCCCTGCGGCACACCACTAGTCACAGGCCTCCACTCAGAGAAGCAATCCTCCACAACCACTCTCTGGCTTCTTCCATTGAGCCAGTGTCTTATCCAATTTACTACCTCCCCGTGTATACCTAGCGACTGAACCTTCCTAACTAACCTCCCATGAGGGACCTTGTCAAAGGCCTTGCTGAAATCCAGGTAGACAACATCCACCGCCTTCCCTTCATCCACCTTCCTGGTAACCTCCTCGAAAAACTCTAATAGATTGGTCAAACATGACCTACCACGCACAAAGCCATGTTGACTCTCCCTAATAAGTCCTAATAAGTAATGCAGTGGACTAAATTGAAGGAGATACAAATGAAATGCTGCTTCACCTGAAGGGAGTGTTAGGAGTGTTGGACAAGGAGGATGTACTATTGCACCTTTTGCGAATGCGTGGGCATGTAAAGTGGGATGAGGGGTTGAGGGTGATGGAGGAGTGGACCGGGTATCATGGAGGAAACGGTCTCTGCAGAATGCTGATTGGGGTGGTGAGCGGATGTGTTTCATGATGGTAGCATGCTAGAATTGGCAGAAATGATCACATGGTTAGCACGACTGCCTCACAGCTCCAGGGACCTGTGTTCAATTCCCAGCTTGGTCACTGTCTGTGCAGAGTTTGCACATTCTCCCCTTGTCTGTGTGGGTTTCCTCCAGGTGCTCTGGTTTCCTCCCATGGTCCAAAGATGTGCAGATTAGGTGGATTAGCCATGTCAAAATGCCCCTTAGTGTCCCGGGATGTGTATGTTAGAGGGATTAGCAGGGTAAATATGTGGGGTTTCGGGGATAGGACCTGAGTGGGATTGTTGTTGGTGCAGGCTCGATCGGCCAAATGGCCTTCTTCTGACTGCAGGGAATCTATCCTTTGATTGTGGCCGCTGGTGTTGTGAAAAGGCAAGACAAGGGGTGGGGGGGGACACCTTTCACCTTAATCATATTGAGTGACAGAGTAGGCTTGATGGGGTGAATGGCCTGCTTCTGTTCCTATTTCTTACTATCTCTGAGTCCAAGACAGGAAGCCGTTAACAGAGATCTGTCCATCAGCAGAATTGCAAAGGTGTAGAATTACGTACAGCAGAGTGGGGATAGAGGGAGGCTGTGTGGTGTGGAGATTAGCAGATTTTGAGGATTGAGGGAGGAAAGAATATTCCTTAGAAACTAGAATTGTCTGTTCAGAATTTCTATCCCGGACTGACTGCTTAATTTTGTAAACTCTCTTTACAGGTATGACAAGGGAAAAGTTTGCAGATGCAAAACTCAGGACAAACATCTTGACTTGAGTCACTCGATTATTCTTCAACCTTTGAATGTGGAAGTAGAAATGTTTGTCTGTGGAAAAGATGTCAATCGTCAGTGTGACTGGAAAAGCACTGAGTTGCATCACATGTAAAAACATCATACCGTTCAGAGTGGAGAGAAGCTGTACACGTGTTCTGTGTGTGTGGACGAGGCTTCAACTGATCATCAAACCAGGAGAAACAACAAGGACACCAGCACCATGGAGAAACCCTGGAAATGTGAGGTTTGTGGGAAAGGATTCCGTGCTCCCTGTGAACTGGAAACTCATCAACGCAGTCACAGCGGAGAAAGGCCATTCACCTGCTCGATGTGTGGGAAAGGATTCATTGATTCATCCACCCTGCACAGACACCAGAGAGTTCACACCGGGGAGAGGCCGTTCACCTGCTCTGAATGTGGGAAAGGCTTCAGTGATTCATCCAACCTGCTGATACACCAGCGAGTTCACACTGGGGAGAGACCATTCACCTGCTCTCAGTGTGGGAAAGGATTCACACGGGCATCTGCTTTGAGGAATCACGAGAGCTTTCACACCGGTGAGGGGCTGTTCACCTGTTCTGACTGTGGGAAGGGATTCGCTCACTCATCCCTCCTGCTGACACACCAGCGCATTCACACCGGGGAGAGGCCGTTCAGCTGCTCTGACTGTGGAAGGGGATTCACTCAGTCATCAAGTCTGGTGAGACATCGACGCATTCACACCAGGGAGACGCCATTCACCTGCTCCGTGTGTAGGAAGGGATTCAGTCAGTCTGACAGTCTGCTGGGACAACGAGGCACCCACACCAATGAGACACATTTTAAATGCTCTGACTGTGGGAGTTGCTTCATACAATCTGTGCTGCTGGACACTGAGGAGAGACCGTTCAGCTGCTCTCACTGCACAAAGTGCTTTAGAATGTCATACGATCTGCTGAGACATCAGAGAGTTCACACCAGGGAGAAGCCATTCACCTGTTCTGACTGTGGGAAGGGGTTCAGTGATTCATCCAACCTGCAGAGACACCAACGAGTTCACACTGGGGAGAAGCCATTCACCTGCTCTCAGTGTGGGAAAGGATTCACTCAGTCATCCCACCTACAGACACACCAACGAGTTCACAATGGGGAGAGACCGTTCACCTGCTCCGTGTGTGAGAAAGGATTCAATGATTTATCCAATTTACTGAGACACCAACGATTTCATAACGCAGAGATTCATTCACCTGCTGTGTGTGTGGGCAGGGATTCACTTGTTCATCCAAACTGCTGAGACACCAAGGCAGTTACAGTGATTCGATGCGCTGTGGCTGTTAATCGCATCAATTGAGCGACCACATATAAAGAGAGAGTGACAAGTAGTGGAGTTAGGAAGTATACACCTGTAATGTTTCACTCTGAATAAATCTATTCCAAGTAAAGATTGGCTCCAGTTTCTTCCTTCACCATAAGACTGTCAGGAATAATAGATGGTCACAGAATTCTTGCTGAATGTTGGAAACTCAAGAAAAATAAAATTTCAGGCAGAAGATTACAATCCCAGCAGCTTTTGTGAGGATGGCTGAAATTGAGTGGGAATTGTCAGGGTCTGATTTCCCACCGATGTTCTCGGAGTCTGAACCATAAGACCAGTGGAAGAATGAAGTGGAGATGTGGACAGGGGTTACATTTCGACCAAGGAGGAAACAAGGTCCGGCCTTGGCATTGTCACTTCCTCATTAAAGAAAGCTGAATACCTTCTTTAAACCAACAAAGCTACACAATTCTTTTTACCAAAATGAACTTTATTGTATATAATACTATTTTGTTTTCTTTTAATTTAACACTATTATTTATAACTGTGTGTGATGTGTTCAGGTTTACTTTTTACATGCCCAGATTCTCTCACAAGGCACAATCTGGAAGTTATTTATTTCTGTCTAGACCACAATAAACATACCACTGTCCCTTGGGAGAATTCTCCTCAGCTCCAGTTATTCTCCAAGGTAAAACTTTCATTTACCAGCCCCTGTCTATAAATGCTCAGACTTTTGTTCTCATTCCACACGCTAATCTGCTGTAGGTCATTGGTCCAAATTTTCTTCAGCCATTTCCAGAATGTCATTCAAATACTTCTGATGTTTAAGCAAAATGGTTTGCTGCTCCTGTTTGTTCTTTGAACATTTCATAATCCTGGAGTTTCTCCTGATCTAATTCAGATTGAGTTTTATTTAATTTCTTTCCAGCGATGTCGAAGCTTCTTCATTCTGGACTTTCATTTTGTTTTCTAACATTTTGAATCTTCCTCATCACTCACAAACTACTCATTCCAATCATTGGGGGGGGTTTAAATATTTTTTAAAAAAATAATTTGTCCATTTCTCTGAACTCCTGTTGTTGTTATTTCTTGTTCTGTCTCAGCAATAGCAGCTACTCAGTGTCAATTGTCATTCACTATTTGAGGTCTTATTTCCTCTGGTGGTGGACTTTTATCTTGAAATGTTTCCAGCACTTTTCCTGCCTCTGCATTGTCCATTACCAGGGTGGATATCAATATCTTTACTCATGTTAGTTTGATTTGATTTATTATTGTCACATGTACTAATATACAGTGAAAAGTATTGTTTCTTGTGCACAATACAGACAAGGCATACCATTCATAGAGAAGGAAAGGAGTGTGTGCAAAATGTAGTGTTACAGTCATAGCTAGAGTGTAGCAAAAGATCAACTTAGTGTGAGGTAGGTCCATTCAAAAGTCTGATGGCAGCAGGAAAGAGGCTGTTCTTGAGTCGGTTGGTATGGGACCTCAGACTTTTGTATCTTTTTCTGACAGAAGAAGGTGGGAGAGAGAATGTCCGGGGTGCGTGGGGTCCTTAATTATGCAGATTGCTTTTCCGAGGCAGCGGGAAGTGTTGACACTCAATGGATGGGAGGCTGGTTTGCGTGATGGACTGTGTTTCATTCACAACCCCCTTTGTAGTTCTTGCGGTCTTGGGCAGAGTAGGAGCCATACCAAGCTGTGATACAACCAGAAAGAATGCTTTCTATGGTGCATCTGTAAACGTTGGTGAGAGTCGTAGCTGACATGTCAAGTTTCCTTCGTCTTCTGAGAAAGTAGAGGCACCTCTGGGTGAAGAAATTTGTTGCTTCACTGGAGCACAAATAGATGAGGGATTGTTTTACTCACAGGAACATCTTCTGAACCGTGAACATGGTTTCAGAACATGAAAAACAATATCACCGACTATATAATTCCCCACTATAAAATCTCTAATCAGTAAGCCGATAACTGTCCCCTTTATTAAAGCGTAGTTTAAATTTACACTGCACAATGATAGACACACATTTAGAAACATAGAAACTAGAAGCAGGAGTAGGCCATTCAACCCTTCGAGCCTGCTCCGCCATTCATTTTGCTCATGGTTGATCATCAAACTCAATATCCTGATCCCCTTCCCCCCATATCCCTTGATCCCTTTAGCCCCAAGAGCTATATCTGATTTCTTCTTGAAATCAGACAACATTTTGGCCTCAACTATATTTTGTGATGATGAATTCCACACATTCACCACCTTCTAGGTAAAGAAATTTCTCCTCACCTCAAAAAGGTGTAAAAGTTTTACCCCTTATCCTCAATCTATGACCCCTAGTTCTGGACTCCATCAATACCCAAATTGTAGTTTTAACTCTACACAAATGAGATAGACACACAATTCAAATCAATGACCAAAGTGTAGTTTAAGTTCACTCTCCTGAATGTCACACACACTTCCCATCACAGCAGCTGGTGAAATTTGAATGCAATAAAAAAATGTAGAATTAAGAATCTACTGATGACCATGAAACCATTGTCGATTATCGGAAAAACTCCATCTGGTTCAGTAATGTCCTTTCGGGAAGGAAATCTGCCATCCTTACCTGGTTTGGTCCACATGCAACTCCAGAGCCACAGAAATGTGGTTGACTCTTAGATGTCCTCTGAAACGGAGGGCAATTAGGGATGGGAAATAAATGCTGGTGCAGCCAGTGATGCACACATCTGATAAATGAATTTTTTTAAAAAATCTACACAATGGGATAGACAGACACTTCCAATCAATGTCTCAAAATCAATACATTTTGTTTCAGAGAACTTTTGGAAAAGTCTAAATCTTTTCCCAACAATAAACTCTGAACTGAGGCAGTATCTCACAGGATAACAATCTTTCTCGGCTCTTGGACAAAAATGGAGTGATTTCCCCTTCAAATATAAATGCTTCATAAAAGCAAAATTCTGTGGATGATGGATTCTGAAACAAAAACAGAGAATGCTGGAAAAACTGCAGGTTTGGCAACAACTGTAGGAAGAAAATAGAGATAATGTTTCAAATCTGTGTGACTCTTTCAGAACTAAAGAGAAGAAAAATGTGTTATTTACTGTATAGGACAAGGTGGAATTTACAATTCCTTCATAATCCCTCATGTCTCTATTTTCACCCATCATAAATACATTAGAAGGTACTGATTTCTGACAAGCTCCCTCCTTTGCTGCAACCTTCGCAGGAGAAACACCAGCCATCTTTAGCAATGCCATTGGTTTAGTTTTAATCTCCAATAATCTGATTTTAAATGTACGACCATGAAAACATATTGGTGTTTTAGACTCAGTTCTATCCTTTTACAACCCTGTGAGCATCTGTTTTCTTTCATTCCTACAGCGTGTTCTGCAATAGTTAGAGGTCGAGTTGGCAACTCGAGTCCATGACGACTCTCTGTAGAGCAATCCTGTCAATCCTATTCCCCTTCTAGATTCCAATTCCCCTGCAATTTGATTTCCTTCAAATCAATTTCAATCATCCATCCAGTTTCATTTTGGAATCATTGATCATCTCCAATTCCACTCCGCTCCTGGTCAGTGAGTTCCTGTATGAGCTGCGGGCGGGCTGGAGCGGGCAAGAGGTGACAGTGGAAACAGCAATGGCCGGTAGAGTTACAGCGATCCTTCGTGGCCAGGAGGGGAAACTGCAGCAGCAGCAGCAGCACAGTCTGGCCAAAAGCTTCCCCAGTTCAGCTGCTCAGAGACACTGGTAACCTCTTCAAATGTAAACTTCAGCTTCTCACATTCAGCCCCATCCATCCATCTCTCCCACAATCCACCTCACACTTTGATGCACCTCAATGAGCACCCGGAAACAAGGCTTTAGAACTGAAGGCTTTAATACATTAACAATGAAACTACTAACACAAATTCACCCGTTCAGACTGAAGGGGTCCTGCCGGAGCAGGGGGTCTTATACCCTGCCACCGGAGGCGGGACCCCACTGGAGTGTGCCATGATAACACTTAGGACAGGTAAACACCCTATCCCAACAACATAGTACAACCCCCATAACAACAACACCCTAGCCCAACAGTAACACAATAACAACCCCAGTGGTGAACCAACGATGGTTCACCACATTCACCCCTCCTTTAGGAACCAAAGGTGGCGGGGTGGATGAAAACAGACAATGACAAAAAAAATAACAGGATTCACAAGTCCAGACGGTCTGGAGGACCACACCGACGCTGCGATCTTCTCAACACCGGTTGCGAAACCGGAGCAGGTGCTTGCGGTGGCTCTCTCAAAGCAACATCTGGCTGTCCCCTCAAAGACTCCCGGGCCGGCCGGCCCTGATGAGGCGATGGTGTAGGGGATCCTGGAACGTTTGGTGGTGGTGGTGGTGGTGATGATGGTGGCGCCGATCTCCGAGTCTCAGACAAGCTGTACATGGGAGTAAAAGTGTTATGCACTGGTCCCGGTGCTGACCGCGCCACGTCTGGGGAAGTAATGAGGAGTAGTGGATCTGTGACTGGGGGAATAGGAGCGACAGGAGTTGCTACGTCCCCTGCGGGCGCCAGATCTCTAATGGAGACAGTGTCCTCTCGCCCGTCAGGATATGCCACATAGGCATACTGAGGGTTGGCGTGGAGGAGTTGGACCGGTTCGACCAAGGGGTCGGACTTGCGAGCCCTCACATGGCGCCGCAGAAGGACGGGTCCTGGGTACGTCAACCAGGCTGGCAATGAGGTCCCCGAGGACGACTTCCGAGGGAATGAGAACATCCTCTCGTGGGGAGTAGCATTGGTTGCCGTACACAGGAGGGAGCAGATAGAATGGAGCGCAGTTGGAAGGACCTCCTGCCACCGGGAGACTGGAAGGCCCTTGGATTTCAGTGCCAGTAGGACAGCCTTCCAGACTGTAGCATTCTCCCTTTCCACCTGTCCGTTACCCCTAGGGTTGTAGCTCGTGGTTCTACTAGAGGCAATTCCGAATGAGAGCAGGAATTGCCTCAAGTCGTTGCTCATGAACGACGAGCCCCTGTCGCTATGAATATAGCAGGGGTACCCGAACAGGGTAAAAAGCTCACTGAATGCCTTGATGACGGTGGCAGTCGACGTGTCCGCACAGGGGAAAACAAACGGAAACCGGGAAAATTCGTCTATTATGTTAAGAAAATAGACATTCCGATCCGTTGAGGGAAGGGGGCCCTTAAAATCTACACTCAGCCTCTCAAAAGGGCGAGTGGCCTTGACCAAATGTGCCCGGTCTGGTCGATAAAAGTGTGGTTTGCATTCTGCGCAAATCCGACAACTTCTAGTAACTGACCTGACCTCCTCCACCGAGTAGGGTAGGTTGCGGGCTTTTATGAAGTGGTAGAGTCTGGTGACTCCAGGATGACACAGATCATTGTGGAGAGCCTTCAAGCGGTCCTCCTGCATGATGGCGCATGTTCCGCGCGAGAGGGCATCCGTGGGCTCATTGAGCTTCCCTGGACGATACATAATATCGTAATTATAGGTGGAGAGCTCAATTCTCCACCGCAAGATCTTATCGTTCTTGATCTTGCCCCTCTGCGTGTTACTGAACATAAACGCCACGGATCGTTGATCCGTGATCAGGGTGAACCGCTTACCTGCCAGGTAATGGCGCCAGTGTCTGACTGCCTCCACAATGGCCTGAGCCTCCTTTTCCACCGCTGAGTGCCGAATCTCTGGGCCTTGAAGGGTGCGGGAAAAAAACGCGACGGGCCTGCCTGCCTGGTTTAGTGTGGCGGCTAGGGCGAAGTCCGATGCATCACTCTCCACCTGGAAAGGGATGGATTCATCCACCGCGTGCATCGTGGCTTTCGAGATGTCGCTTTTCAAAACCTTGAAGGCCAATTGGGCCTCCGGCGTAAGTGGGAAGGTCGTGGACTTAATGAGCGGACGAGCTTTGTCCGCGTAGTTGGGGACCCACTGTGCATAATACGAAAAGAACCCGAGGCATCTCCTCAGTGCTTTCGTGCTAGCGGGCAAGGGAAGTTCAGTGAGTGGGCGCATACGGTCTGGATCAGGGCCAATGACCCCGTTTTCCACCACGTATCCGAGGATGGCTAACCTATGCGTACGGAATACGCACTTCTCCCTGTTATAGGTCAGATTCAGGCGAGATGCAGTGCGTAGAAAGTGTTGGAGATTCGTGTCGTGGTCCTGCTGGTCATGGCCGCAGATGGTGACGTTATCCAGGTACGGGAAGGTAGCCCGCAACCCGTTCTGGTCCACCATTCGGTCCATAGCACGCTGGAAGACCGAGACCCCATTGGTGACACCAAATGGAACCCTGAGGAATTGGTATAGACGACCATCCGCCTCAAAAGCCGTATATTGTCGGTCCTCTGGGCGGATGGGGAGTTGATGGTAGGCGGACTTAAGGTCTATGGTAGAAAACACTCGGTACTGCGCAATCTGATTTACCGTATCAGAAATGCGCGGGAGAGGATACGCATCCAGCTGCGTGTATCTATTAATGGTCTGACTATAGTCGATGACCATCCGAGGTTTGTTCCCGCTTTTGACTACCACGACCTGCGCTCTCCACGGACTAGCACTGGCCTGTATGATCCCTTCCTTGAGGAGCCGCTGAACCTCAGATCTAATAAAGATCCGGTCCTCAGCGCTGTAACGCCTACTTTTAGTAGCGATGGGCTTGCAGCCAGGTACCAGATTTTTAAAAAGGGATGGTGTCGTGATCTTCAGGGTGGATAGATTGCACGCGGGGCGCTTTGGGCAATTTGGAGGCTGCGGCTGGTTCCCTACTGCCAGTGAAGGGAGTGGCCCACCGTACTGTAGGATCACACTCTTCATGTGGACCATAAAGTTTAGTCCGAGGAGAATTGGCGCGCAAAGGTGAGGTAGCACAAGGAGCCTGTATTGCTCGTAAACTGTGCCCTGTACCTCAAGAGTTACCATACATCGTCCTTGGATCGGTACAGACCGGGACTGTGATGCCATGGAAATTGTCTGTTTGGCAGGGAGAACCCGGAGTCCACACCTTTTAGCAGTTTCAGGGTGTATGAAACTTTCGGTGCTCCCACTGTCAAACAGACAATTCACAGTTCTGCCACTAACCTTTACCTCCATCATGGAATGTTCCAGTCTGTAATGCCTGGTCTGATCCAGAGAGATCGACGCCACCGTTGGCCCCTGGGCGTCACTGCATGCTGCCGATGTGGATGCTGAGGACCCCTGCTGGTCGCTGCTGCATGCTGCCGATGTGGATGCGGAGGACCCCTGCTGGTCGCTCCTAGTCGTCGTGGACCATGATGGCCGCCCCCATGAATCGCATGTGGCCGAGGGCTCCAAGCGCAGCGACTCCTGGTGGTCTTCCTCCTCCTCTGTCTGCCACGATGGCGCCGTCCTGAGATCGCACGTGGTCGGACCTCGTGGGTACTGCAGCGCCGAAAGAGATGGTCTCCGTTCTGGAGGGTTACAAGCTGCACTGCCGTTTTTAGGTTTGGACCTGCAGACTTTGCTGTAGTGGCCTTTTTTACCGCACTGGCTGCAGATTGCCGTTCTTGCCGGACACTGCTGCCGTGGATGCTTAGCCCCACCGCAAAAATAGCATCGCTGGCCACCTGGAGCTGCCGCCGTCGTCGAATCAATCTGGGAGCGCGGGTTCGCGGGGCGAGGAGGGAGCAGAGCTTGCTCCAACCACGTTGACTGCACGTGGTCCTCGGGGTACAGCGCCAAGCTCTTCGACGCCGCCTCCAACCTCACGGCCATCCCCATTGCCTGGGTCAAGTTGAGTTTCCCCTTTTCTAATAATTTAAGTCTGATGTACGAGGACCCTACCCCTGCTACGAACGCGTCTCGGGCGAGGTCTTGCATGTACTGCTCGGCGGAGACATCCTTACAGTCGCAACCCCTGGCAAGCTGCAGGAGTTCATTGGCGTAGTCTTCTATGGTCTCGCCCGACTGCCGACGTCGTGTAGCGAGGAGATAACGAGCGTGAATCTCGTTGGGTGGCGTAATGTACCTATTCTTTAGGAGCTCGACGGCACCCTGGTAAGTGGAAGCTGCACGAATGGCTAGGTAAATCGTGTCGCTTACCCTTGCGTGGAGGACCTGGAGTCTATCACTGTCTGTAGTGATAGCTACCGAGGCTGCCAGGTAGTCCTCGAAGCACTTCCACCAATGTTCGAACGTGTTAGCTGCACCGACCGCACGTGGGTCCAGTGTCAGACGATCCGGTTTTAGGATCTGTTCCATATTCTCAGTTAATGTATTAAATTGATGCACCTCAATGAGCACCCGGAAACAAGGCTTTAGAACTGAAGGCTTTAATACATTAACAATGAAACTACTAACACAAATTCACCCGTTCAGACTGAAGGGGTCCTGCCGGAGCAGGGGGTCTTATACCCTGCCACCGGAGGCGGGACCCCACTGGAGTGTGCCATGATAACACTTAGGACAGGTAAACACCCTATCCCAACAACATAGTACAACCCCCATAACAACAACACCCTAGCCCAACAGTAACACAATAACAACTTCCTCTCTCTCTCCATCCATCCCTCCCTAAAACAAGAACCATTCACTCTGCACAGCAGTTTCATCTTCATTCCTCCAGTCTGTATTCCAGCCTTCATCACATCCACTCTGCTCCCAGATACTTTACACCATTAGATATTACAATTCAAACTTTATAATCTCTACAATTTAATATTTGTTCAAGGTGATCACAGACAGCAGATAAATCATCAATTCCACTCCCAGCCTGAGCAATAGGGGATATATTTATACATTATCTCATTTCATAGTAAAACCCACACACTGAGCCTCAGATTTGCTTCTGTTATTATTTTAGTGTCCAGCAGGTGGATATTAGATTGACATTAACATCAACCCTTCATGGTCTCAGTCTCCGTGTTTGTGAGAGTGTGTGTGATAATGTGTATGTCTGTGCATGTGTTTGTGTAAGTCTGAATATTTTTTCGTCTGCATGTCTGTGAATGTGTTTGAGATTATGTATATCTGGAGATATGTTTGTGAGTTTCCCAGTGTCTGTCAATGTGTTTGTGTGTCAGTGCAGATTCGATGGGCCAAATGGCCTCCCTCTGCACTGCAGGATTCTATGATTCTATTGATCATAGGTCTGACGTGTCTAGGTCATGAATGAGCACAACATTAATTTAGTGTGCCCTTAAATGTCAGCCATCTCCTGGAGAAAACATCCCTTTAATTGTGAACATTAGCAAAGAGACCATGCTTCATCCAGACAAATAAATGAGTCAAGCTGAGGGAGCAAAGGATGTCAATGTCTTTAAAAAAGAGAGACAGACAGACCTGGGCCAATCTTTCCAGAGTCTGCAGCCTCCCTGGATTCACTTCCTTTCCCTTCAGTTGCTGCAAGTCCCCAATTTCCCCCAGAATGAGAAAAGAAATGGAAAGGGAGAGAAAAGAAAGTCTTTTACTCACAGATGTTGCCCTCTTTTTAGGTCAAACCAAATAAACAAACTCAAATTAAGTCAGGACAAAGTAAAAGGGGCAGCTCCCCAAAAGGAGGGGAACAGCCCGAACAGAAATCAAAGTACAAAGGAAACTTAAAGACATCAAATTAAAATGTGATTATCAGGGTCGATAACGCACACCAACCCCTGCGGTGCCCAGCGGGCGCGGAAGGCGTCAACTGTGCCCGTGGACACCGCATGCTCCCTCTCCAGGGACACCTGGCCACGAACGTAGCCGCGGAAGAGGGGCAGACAGTCAGGATGGACGGCCCCCTCGATCGCCCGCAGCCTGGACCGGTAAATGGCGTGTTTCGCCAGGCCCAGGAGCAGGTTCACGAGGAGGTCGCCATCCCGACCCGACCCTCTCCGCACCGGGTGTCCATAGATCAGGAGTGAGGGGCTGAAGTGCAAACAGAACATCAATAAAAGGTTCTTTAGGAAAACATAAAGGGAGTGCAGCCGAAGACACACAACATAGACATGGTCCACGGACTCCACAAGGCCGCAGAAAGGGCAGTCTTCGGAGCCCGTGAACCAGTGAATCCTACGGTTGTGGGGGGGGAGGGGGTGGGGGTGGGTGGGGGGGTGGTGGGGGGGGGGGTGGTTGGGGTGGGGAGGGGGGTGGGGAGGGGGGTGGGGGGGTAGGGTGGGGTGGTGGGGGGGCGGGGCTGGGGGTAGTTGAGGTGGGGGGGTGGGGGGGGTGGTTGGGGTAGGGGGGTGGGGGTGGGGGGGTTGGGAGGGGGTTGGGGTGGGTGGGGGTGTGGGGGCGGGGGGGTGGGGGGTGTTGGGGGTGGGGTGGGGGGGTTGGGGGAGGTGCGGGTGGGGTGGGGGGGGTGGGGTGGGGGTTGGGGAGCAGCATCGCGAGGCGACCGTGTTCCAGACAGTGAGGAGGTCCTGGTAAAAGACGGGCAACTCCTGCAGGGCGGTCGAAGCACGCCCCAGTTCGATATGCAGGAGCTGCACGTCATAATTGAGGTTGTGCCACTGGTGGAAGAAATACGTCGCCATGGCACACCACTGTGGAGGGGGCTCAACGTAAAGGTACCTCTGCAGGGCCTGGAGGCGGAAGGTCGCTATCTGAGTGCGGAGGCACACCAGACCTTGTCCGCCCTCCTCAAGCGGGAGATGCAGAACCGCAGCAGGGACCCAGTGCAGTCGATTGTCCCAGAAGAACCGCACGAGGGACGACTCAGTGGGGGGCACGAGGGAGTCCCCCGCCTCGCTCTGGGCAGACTCCAAAAGTGCCCTCGTGCCCACCACCGAGCCGCTGACCTCCTCAGGGCAGTCACCCCTCGACTCCGAGTCCCCCGCCGCAGGACGTACGGCGGGCGGCACGGAGGCGCCAACTCGCCCCAACCCCTCCCTGATCCCACCCCCAGGATCGGCGGAGGAGGGGTTCCCCCCGGGCTCACCTTCCCCGGTTTGCAGGCCCGCGTGCGGCGGCGACTCAGTCCCCCGCTCTGCCCCAGACGCTTGGACACCCCCCAGGTCCGGTACAACCTCCGGATTAAGGTCGGGGATGTCCAGCGTCCAAGGCCGGGACGGAGAGGACGAGTGGACCATTTCCTCACCACCGCCGCACGGGGACACAAACATTGGGGAGTTGCCCCAGTCCCCCGGCATACTGAAAAAGAACTCCGGGTTGTAATCGGCTGGGTGGAACGGATACTAAACCCTCCCTCCAGGACCTCCTCCCGGGTCAGGCAGACAAATGGAGAAATGGACAAAAAGGAGTAGACATGGCGGAGGGAGGGGTCGCAAAGGTCAAGCGGGATCGGCACCATCCCGGACCTGACCTCCCCCAGTGGATGGAGGTGGGGGAGGAGGAGCTCACTCGGTAGGAAAGGCGGGACGTTTGATATTACGATCTTATGGGCGGTGGTCTCCAAAGGGTCCACCGCCAGGAACGTCCCGCCCACCGTGAGCCCCCTCTCCAGGGCGAGGTGGACTGCCCGCTCGGCCTTCAAAAAGAATACGGCCCGGCCGTACATCTTAGAGGCCGCGACAATGGCTCAGGGGCCGACAACTCCAGCCATTGCCTTGACACAGGCCTCGATGGACATGTCGGGGTGGGCGTAGCACTTAACCCCGAGCTGCCGCGTGAGCAACAAAAAAGGTGGCAGGGCCTTGGGAGCGGCGGGGGCTCTGGTAGACGCCACGCCCGCATAGGTGGGCCGAGAAGGCTCTGCCACCGGCGACGCTGGCGATGCCTCCATAGTAATCAAGGGAGTGCTATTCCCACCCCGAGACTGCCCAGATGCACGGCAGGGTGTACATAAGGAGGGAAAAATAAGGGAGGGGAGGGTAGGTGGATGGGGGTTTAGGTGCTCTCTCCCCGGAGCGAGAGAGGAGAGAGGAGGTCGGAGGAGCAGGAGGGAGGACGAGGGACAAGGCACGGAGGGGGGCCGGTGCCCCAGTCAGGGGGAAAGAGGGGAGGGGGTGTCAGTGTTGGGGGCAGCAGCAGTGGGTGGGGGACTTTACTCCTCCAGCCCTTTCGGGCGCAAACAGTTCAAGTCCGGGGTGTCTTCACCACCCCGCCCCCCTCCCCCCCCACTGCAGATGGAAAAAACAGTCTGAATTTACTTCACCACCCCCCCGCCCCCCCCCATCCCTTTCAGGCACCGACCTTCTGATGATGAGGGCACCAGCCCAACCACTCAGTCCCTAGATGTTGAAACGTGCAGTCCTCCCTCCCAAAGATGGAAAGTAAAAAGAAAGTCACTCCGTGTCCTCTCTCCCTCCAGGGAGAGAGCACCCTCCAGTGGACGGACGGACGGCAGGCAGGTAGGCCAGACGGCAGGCAGGCAGGCCAGACAACAGGTCGGCAGGCAGGCCAGACAGCAGGCAGGCCGGCCAGAAAACAGGCAGGCAGGCAGGCCAGACGACAGGCAGGCAGGCCAGACGACAGGCAGGCCAGACGACAGGCAGGCAGGCCAGACGACAGGCAGGCAGGCAACAGCTCATCTTCCTTCCCCTTCCCACTTTCAGATGCTGGAATGACCAAATTAACATTTCTGCCCGGTTCTGACCCGGGGACCTTTCGCGTGTCAGGCAAATGTGACAACCACTTCACTGCAGAAACAACCTCTCTGATGTTGGAGACAGGAGGAAGTTTCAGTCTGTCTGAAGCTCAATCTTCATTCACGCAAAGCCCGCGCTCTGATCAGCTGGAGGACCAGTGTCCTTCCGGTCCTCCAACTCTTCCTATTAATCAACACCTCAGAAGGTCAGGGGGTGGGATCTGCCCTGCAATTCGCAGCTTCCCCCTCCCTTGGACATGCGCAGTCCCGGGCCGGGGGGAGGGGGAGATCACCGAGCGGCTTCTCGCTCTGGCCGGAGCCGTCAGCCGGTTGCCTGGAAACCTTGGCTCGATGTGGTGCAGGGGGAGGGGAACAATGGGTGTGGGCGGGGCTCCCGGGTCCGCGCGCCCGGGCCTGCTCACTGGAACCCGGGGCGTCACCGCGGAGCAGAGTGATTCCTATTGGCTGATTCAAGGATGGCTCCACTGTGACGTCACAAAGGGGAAGTTGGCCAATGATGATGTAATTTAAACAATGCCTTGAGATCACTTCACTTCTTGGTCAGACCCCCTTTTCAGTCCAGTGCTACTTGGAGTTTACCGTCAATTCAACAACTATTGGGTTACAAGTCCCTCACAGTTCTGATCACAAATTTATGATAAAATAATTCAAATAATGCATGAGAACGCTTCTTAACTAACTACCTATCACTGTTTGTTGATTGATCAGACCCCCTTTTTACACATTCAGGAATCTCAGCCACTGAACACCAGCCGGTCCTGGGATAAGTTTAATTCTAACTCATTATGAGTAAATATTCTCACCAGGTCCTCTTTCAGAGCCCTGCTAAGCAGCTTTAATGGTTCATGATTGCAGAAACTGAGCAGTCACAGGAATGTGGTCAAGATAGTCATGTCCCACAATGCCTCGCATTTAATCTGCAGTCCTTCAGTTATAACAGGATATGTGGCTGTCTGTAGCTGCCTCAGCCACGATCAGCGCCAACACTGCCTTCCTGAACTGCTATGATGCCGAAGGTGTAAGTACACCCACAGTGCTGTTAGGGAGGGATTTCCAGCTACACATTCCATACTTCCTCTAGACTGTGGGTGGATACGAGATTGGTACATTTCATTCAACTGCACCCAAGCTGAGTTATTCAAATCCCTTTATTGTACGTGACAATATATTCATGATTTCTTTAAATCAGAAATTAAACATTCCCATTTGATTTCAGGTATTAACATATTCTGTTTGTTTGTTCTTTATTGTCAATGACAGGCTGGGGTTGTTCTCCTTGGAGCAAAGGAGGTTGAGGGGAGATTTGATAGAGGTGGACAAGATTCTGACAGGTTTAGATAAGGTGGACAAAGAAAAGCTGTTCCCATTAGCTGACGGGACAAGGATGAGAGGGACACAGGTTTATGGTTTTGGGTCAGAGAGGAAGGCGGGATGTGAGGAAGAATATTTTGATGCAGTGAATGGTAATGACCTGGAACTCGCTGCCTACGAGGGTCGAGGAAGTGGAGACAATAAACAATTACAAAGGAAATTGGATGGGCATCTGGGGGAGTTTCAAACAGAAATAGTGACTCTTAACTTCCTAACACCCGGTCACTCTGTGATCCTTGTGAAATTTGAAACCAGGTATTCGCAACAAGACTCAAAGAGCATCAGCCCACTAGAGGCAAAGACATGAGACCGGCCAGTCCAGCAGAAAGAAACCCTCCGACCCTCCCCATTGACCAACTGTGAGAATGAACAAAATGCAGTCCTGGATGTAATTGAGAGCAGAAAGAATAACAGCAGAATCCAACCCCTGGAATCACTCGTGAACTCGCTGGTGTTTCAGCAGCTGGGATGAAACTATGAATCCCTTCCTACACTGAGAGCAGGTGAACGGCCTCTCCCCAGTGTGAACTCGCTGGTGTATCCGCAGGTTGGATAACTGACTGAATCCCTTCTCACACTGAGAGCAGGTGAACGGCCAGTCCCCAGTGTGAACTCGCTGGTGACACCGCAGGGTGAATAAATCAGTGAATCCCTTCCCACACTGAGAGCAGGTGAATGGTCTCTCCCCAGTGTGAACTCGCTGGTGCGCCTCCAGCTTAGCTAACTGACTGAACCCCTTCCCACATATAGAGCAGGTGAATGGCCACTCCCCAGTGTGAACTCGCTGGTGTCTCCGCAGAGTGGATAAATCAGTGAATCCCTTCCCACACTGAGAGCAGGTGAAAGGTCTCTCCCCAGTGTGAACTCGCTGGTGTCTCTGCAGGTTAGCTAATTGACTGAACCCTTTCTCACACTGAGAGCAGGTGAACGGCCTCTCCCCAGTGTGAACTCGCTGGTGTTTCCGCAGGGTGGAAATATCAGTGAATCCCTTCTCACACTGAGAGCAGGTGAACGGCTTCTCCCCAGTGTGAACTCGCTGGTGTGCCTGCAGGCTGGATGACCGAGTGAATCCCTTCCCACACTGAGAGCAGGTGAACGGTGTCTCCCCAGTGTGAACTCGCTGGTGTCTCTGCAGGTTAGATAATTGACTGAACCCCTTCTCACACTGAGAGCAGGTGAACGGCCTCTCCCCAGTGTGAACTCGCTGGTGCGTCCGCAGGGTGGATAAATCAGTGAATCCCTTCTCACACTGAGAGCAAGTGAACGGCCTCTCCCCAGTGTGAACTCGCTGGTGTGTCTGCAGGTTAGATAATTGACTGAACCCCTTCTCACACTGAGAGCAGGTGAACGGCCTCTCCCCAGTGTGAACCCGCTGGTGCGTCCGCAGGGTGGATAAATCAGTGAATCCCTTCTCACACTGAGAGCAGGTGAACGGTTTCTCCCCAGTGTGAACTCGCTGGTGTCTCTGCAGATGGGATACCCGAGTGAATCCCTCCCCACACTGAGAGCAAGTAAATGGTCTCTCCCCAGTGTGGCTGCGCCGATGAGCTTCCAGCAGGGATGGGACTTTGTATCTTTTCCCACAGTCCCCACATTTCCATGGTTTCTCCATGGTGCAGGTGTCCTTTCCTCTCTCTTCAGTTGAAGACTCGTCCACACACAGAACAGTCCCCCGCCCCTCCCCCACCGCTGTGAATGGTGTGATATTTATTCAGGCTGTGTAACTGGTTCAAGCTCAGTGCACTGGAACACACTCACTCCAGTCTGGCAGTGTGTTGGCACTTTTCCAGTCACTGATGTTTGAAATCTTTTCAAGTCATCAGACCGGACAACCATTTCTCCTCGATTCAAAGGCCGATGATATTCAGGTCCCAAGGAATGTGACTCTGTCAGATCTAGATGTGACGTTTAAGATTTCAGCCTGTGATTCCTCTTTCAGTATCCTGTAAAACAAGTTTACAGAGGTCATCAGTGTCAGTGCAGGATGGAAATTCAGAACACGCAATTCTAGTTTCTATGGAACATTCTTTCCTCTCTCGAGACTCCAAACATTGGCTCTATTCTCTCTCTATCTGGGGGATAGCGTGGGAAATGATGCTGCGGTAGATCAGCCAATTCTCAATGAATGGTTGAGGCAGTTCGATGGGCTGAATGGCCAACTGCAGCTCCTGTTTCTTATGATTTGTGTGTGGTGGAGAGGAAGCAGTGAGCATGGATCTGTCAATCAGCCTCAATCAGCACCTTCAGGAGAATTGGGAGGGTGAATATTAGATACAGCAGAGTGAGAATGGAGGGAGAGTGTGTGGGATGGAGATTCACAGCATTTGGGGAATGAGAGGAAAGAATGTTCATGAGAACCATAGAATTCTTACATCTTACCAACCATCCCTGAGCCTTCACAATGAATCTCTCTTCTCAGGACACTCTTATCTCTGACTTGTCTGTTCTGCTCGCAGTCTCACAAAGCAGCTGCCTGTGTGCTGATACAAGGGGCCCTGCGCGGCAAGTTTAATGCTCCATGACTGTGTCTTTAATGACTGAATAACTATAGGAATATGGTCAAGTCAGCTAAATCACATGATGCTTTATATTACGGTTAGTAACGGTCCATTTTGTTAACATAGCACATTTGGATATATAAATACAGATAAAAGCAAAATATTGCGGATGCTGGAATCTGAAACAAAAACAGAAAATGCTGGAAAATGTCAGCAGGTCTGACAGCATCTGTGGAGAGAGAATAGAGCCAACATTTAAAGTCTGGATGACCCTTCATCAGAGCTCTGACAAAGGGTCATCCAGACTCGAAACGTTGGTCTATTCTCTCTCTATAAATATATATACGACAGCTGCCTCAGCCTTGGCCCACTCTAACACATGCATGAAGCAGTGCTGACTATATGGAAATGCTCAGATTAAAGTTTCCTGCCTTTTCTTTAACAGCGAGTGAAAATGTTTATCGGCTTGCAGACCTTCAAAGGAGTCAGTGTCTGCTATTTCAGCATGAACAGGCTAATCTTCACCTACGTAGGCCCCATAACATTCTGCTTTTCGGCCTTCACCAGAGGGTGAGCAAGACCAGATTTCTCCATAACAAATACCAAAGGCGAGATCTGGGGATATGCTATGCAAATAAAAGATTTGCAGAAGTCAATTTTGAATGCGAAAGGGTGAAAAGCTCGGATTTAATTGGCGAATATGTCCGTCAATGAAGGATTAGAAACATTCCTGGTTTCTGATTTGCTGTAATTGACTATTATTGCCAAGTTATTTTTCTGTAACATCAGAACCACTTGCGGGACAGCTGCACAGGGTTTCTCCTTGTGCACAAGTTATTAAAGGCCCCACATTGGATTATGCCTGGTGTCCAGTGCTGTTTGTACTCAAGTCGACTAAGGATGCCTAAAGTTGCTGGTACCCAGGATCTCTGACAACTATCCCTAACCGGACCTTGATTATCCAAAGGTTGGCCAGAATCCTCTCCAGTAACTTACCCGCCACTGTTGTCAGGTTCACCGGCCTGTAATTACCAGGCTTCTCTTTGCAACCCTTCTTAAACAACGGAACAACATTAGCCACACTCTAGTCTTCCAGAACTTCACCAGTGGAAAGGGATGAAGCAAATATCTCTGCAAGAGCCTCTGCAATTTCTTCCCCACCCTTCCACAAGATCAGAGGATGCACTTGATTAGATTTAATATTGTCACATGTACTAGTATACAGTGAAAAGAATTGTTTCTTGCACACTATCAAGACAAGGCATACAGTTCATAGAGAAGGAAAGGAGAGAGTGCAGGATGTAGTGAATCTCTGGAATTCTCTGCCCATTGAAGTGGTGGAGGCTTCCTCGTTGAATATGTTTAAATCACGGGTAGATAGTTTTCTGATCGGTAAGGGAATTAGGAGTTATGGGGAGCAGGCGGGTAAGTGGAACTGATTCGCTTCAGATCAGCCATGATCTTGTTGAATGGCGGGGCAGGCTCGAAGGGCCAGATGGCCTACTCCTGCTCCTATTTCTTATGTTCTTAGTGTTACAGTCATAGCTAAGGTGGACAGAAAGATTAACTTAGTGCGAGATAGGTCCAATCAAAAGTCTGACGGCAACAGGAAAGAAGCTGTTCTTGAGTTGGTTGGTACGTGAGCTCAGACTTTTGTTTCATTTCCCAAAGGAAATAGGTGGAAGAGTGAATGTCCGGGGTGCGAGGGTTGATTATGCTGGCTGCTTTTCCGAGGCAGCCGGATGTGTACACAGAGTCAATGGATGGGAGGCAGGTTTGCGCAATGGACTGGGCTTCATTCACAATCCTTTGAGAAATCCTTTGTTGAGAAAAGCATGGATGTTAGGGAACTTGAGGAAATAAATACTGATGTCTTGAGGAGTGTACATATAACAGAGAAGGAGGTGCTGGAAGTCTTAAAGTGCATCAAGGTAGATAAATCCCGGGGACCTGCTGAAGTGTATCCCAGGACATTGTGGGAGGCTAGAGAGGAAATTGCGGATCTCCGAGCATAGATATTTGAATCATCGATAGTCACAGGTGAGGTGCCTGAAGATTGGACGGTGGCAAATGTTGTGCCTTTGTTTAAGAAGGGCTGCAGGGAAAAGTCTGGGAACTACAGGCCGGTGGGTGAGCCTCACATCTGCAGTGGCTGAGTTGCTCGAAGGTATTTTGAGAGACAGGATCTACAGGCATTTAGAGACGCAAGGACTGATTCGGGACAGCATGGCTTTGTGAGTGGAAAATCATGTCTCACAAATTTGATTGAGTTTTTTCGAACATAGAAAAAAATACCGCACAAACAGGCCCTTCGGCCCACAAGTTGCGCCGGTCATGTCCCTACCTACCTAGGCTTATATATAGGCTTACCTATCACCCTCAATCCTATTAAGTTCCATGTACTCATCCAGAAGTCTCTTAAAAGACCGTATTGAGTTTGCCTGCACCACCACTGACGGCAGCCGATTCCACTACCCACCACCCTCTGAGTGAAAAACTTACCCCTGACATCTCCTCTGTACCTACTCCCCAGAATCTTAAACCTGTGTCCTCTCGTAGCAGCCATTTCAGCCCTGGGAAAAAGCCTCCGAGAATCCACCCGATCTATACCTCTCAACATCTTGTACACCTCCATCACGTCACCTCTCATCCTTCGCCTCTCCAAGGAGAAAAGACCGAGCTCCCTCAACCTATCCTCATAAGGCATGCCAACCAATCCAGGCAACATCCTTGTAAATCTTCTCCGCACCCTTTCAATCATTTCCACATCCCTCCTGTAATGAGGCGACCAGAACTGAGCACCGTCCTCCAAGTAGGGTCTGACGAGGGTCTTATAAAGCTGCATCATTATCTCCCAACTCCTAAACTCAATCCCTCGATTGATGAAGGCCAGCACACCATATGCCTTCTTAACCACCTCCTCTACCTGCGAGGCCGATTTAAGAGTCCTAAGGACCCGGACCCCAAGGTCCTTCTGATCCTCTACACTGCTAAGAGTCTTACCCTTGATATTATATTTTTGAAGGGGTAACCAAGAAGGTAGATGAGGGCAGTGCAGTTGATGTTGTCTACATGGACGTTAGCAAAGCCTTTGACAAGGTACCACATGGTAGGTTGTAGCATAAGGTTAAATCTCACAGGAGCCAGGGTACGGTAGCCAAATGGATACAAAATGGGCTTGATGACAGAAGATAGAGGGTGGTTGTGGAGGGTTGTTTTTCAAACTGGAGGCTTGTGACCAGCAGTGTGCCTCACAGATCGGTGCTGGGTCCTCTGTTATTTGCCATTTATATTAATGATTTGGATGGGAATATAGGAGGCATTGTTATTAATTTTGCAGATGACACCAAGATTGGTGGCAAAATGGACAGTGAAGGTTACTAGGATTGCAACAGGATCCTGATCAGTTGGGCCAGTGGGCTGATGAATGGTAGATGGAGTTAAATTTAGATAAATGCAAGGTGATGCATTTTGGTGGATCGAACCAGGGCAGGACTTACTCAGTTAATGGTGGGACATTGAAGAGAGTAATAGAATAAAGAGATCCAGGAGTACAGGTTCATAGCTCCTTGAAAATGGAGTCACAGGCGGATAGAATGGTGAAGAAGGCATTCAGCATGCTTGATTTCATTGGTCAGAACATTGAATACAGGAGTTGGGACGTCTTGTTGGAGGTGTAAAAGACATTGGTAAGGCCACACTTGGAATACTGTGTACAGTTCTGGTCATCCTATTATAGAAAGGATATTATTAAACAAGAAAACATGCAGAAAAGATTTACTAGGATGCTACCGGGACTTGATGGTTTGAGTTATAAGGCTGGATAGACTGCGACTTTTTTCTCTGGAGCGTAGGAGGCTTTGTAGTGACCTTATAGCGGTCTATAAAATAATGAGGGGCATAGATCAGCGGGATAGTCAATATCTTTTCCCATTCCATTGTGACCTCACACTCCGACCCATTCCATTGTGACATCACACCCTCACACATTCCATTGTGATGTCACACTCTCACCCATTCCATTGTGACGTCAGGGCTTCACTCTCCGATCACAATCCCTGCCGGCCTCCCACATGCAGCCTCAATGGCGGCAGTCAGCCCGGGTCTAACACTACAAGCTGCCGCTCCATTTGGTACAAAGGCGGGGACCGGGAAGTTCATTTCCGGGGTTTGGGTTTGAACAACATGTTGAGAAAGCCTCTCCACCCACCCGCCACATTTATCATTCCCCGCACGCCGCCCTCTACCTCGTATTGATCTCGCTTCCAAATTAAAACCGTCCGTCTGTCCGTCGCCATTACCCGCACTGCGCATGCTTCAGATCCCGCCCCTCATTCACTCCGATTGGTTGGAGGACCAGCAGCTCCCGCTCGGTCCTCCAGCCCCGCCCCCTCTTCCTATTGGTCCGGAGCTGCCGTCAATCAGTCCCCGGACATTGTGATATGGAGCATGCGCAGTGTCATTGCTGTCCTTGGCGCTTGTTTGTCCCGGAGAAGCGGAGTCAGCGTTAGGCGGTGGCTGGGAGGATTTGGAAACACTTTGTGGATCCGCAAACCCTTCAGAATCATTGTCAGCTCCCTGGTTTGCAGCTGCGGGGCTTCTCCCTCCCTCCCTCCCGGGAACAGGCCCAGGTTAACGGCCCCATCCTGGCTCAGCCACTGGAGGATGGTTCACATCAGAGGATGGGGGAGGGGGACAATAAATAAGAGGTGACACTTTGGCCTCAAATCAATGAGGACTCTGATCTCTGGGAAGGAAGGAAACCCTGGGAGGTGGGCGGGGAGGATTCACAAACACCCGCTGGAGGCCCCAACACCCCCAGTAAGAAGCTGCAGCTCCCTGCAGTGACCAGGAGAGAAAATAATTGATTTTATTTTCACTCTGTACAAAAGAGAACTGAACCCAGCCAGAATAGAGGGTGGGAGAAAAGATTTGTGAAGATATTTCACACTGGGTTTGCCAGGCTGACCAACTCTCTCAGAGAAAATAAAAGGACATCCTTCATGAGTCTGTCGGAGCAGGTGAGCAGTATTGTGTGCGGTGCTGCTGGAACTGTGTGGGTGGGCACGGGCTGGTTGGCAGCCAGAACAGTTGGAAGAGGGTGCTGCACAGATCCATCTTATGGGTGAAACAGTACCCATACACCATGCAGCCTGGCACACTGGAGTCATGGGACAATCCATTGAAATATGAGATGGTTGGTTAATGTGGGAGTTGGTTGCAGGACAGGGAGGAGGGAAAGTGTTCAGGATGAGGATTTACTGCTTTACAGGAACAAGTGAGGAAACAATGTTCCACAGAACATACTTTCAAATTCCAGTATCCGCAGCAATTTGCTTTGATTCCAAATAAACTTATTGGACTTTAACCTGGTGTTATGAGACTTCTTACTGTGCAAACTCCACAGAGACAGTCACCCACCGCTGGAATCGAACCCAGACTCAGTGAGGCAGCAGTGCGAACCACTGTGTCACAGTGAAGGGAGTTTGCCGCAAATTTCGGGTGATAACAATGGGCTGGATGTTGCTCAGAATGTGGAGCACGGCAGCAAAGTACAGAGAGACAGAGCAGCAAACTGGACTGAGAAATGGAGTCTGCAGACTGGAACTGGCAGCATGAGGAGAGGTTATTTAGTCTAACACTCACAGCAATCTACAACCCACCCCCATTACCGAGACAGTGAGACAGAGATTACAAACACTCACCAACACAGCTCCACTGAAACGTCCCAGGAAAAAGAGGGAATCTGTGGCAGTTCCTGTCCTGAAATAGCCCCAGGACTGTCACTCAAACCCCCAACCCCGCCCAGTTCACAGCTCAGCCTCTCAGCTTGCAGCTTCCTGCACCTTGAGCCAACCCTGTCCAGGTGTGGGAGGGATGTGGAACCACAGAGTGGGGGGAGGGGTGACCTCCTGCTGTGCCCCAAATAGTTTCTCCTTCCCCTCCCCCTTGGCTCTCTAAGGTCTGAATGTGGATGTGTTGATGGACATTGCAGAGCCTCACTGAGCTTATCCTGGGTCACCCCCTCCCCCTGGGTTCAGTGTGTTCAGTTCGCTGCTTCTTTCCCTGCTGAACCTTCAGTTAATCAAAAACAGAAAGTGCTGGAAAACCTCAGCAGGTCTGATCGCATCTGTGATCATCCAGACTGGAAGCATTAACTCCATTCTCTCTCCACAGATGCTGTCAGACCTGCTGAGATTTTCCAGCATTTTCTGTTTCTGTTTCAGATTCCAGCATCCGCAGTATTTTGCTTTTATCTTCATTTAAACACGCATTCTTTGACGGCCTTTACCCCCATTGCTCCTTTCCAGAGCTTCCCACCTTCTGCTATTGTCCCTGACTCCCACATTAACCCTGTCATTCCTTCCCTTTATCCCGCTCACATCCCGCTCGAAACTCAGGCTCAGAGTTTTAGCGCCATCTCCCCCTCCCCCAGCTCCCACATCCCAACACCCGGAATCTCTAACCCAGCGGTTCCAGTTTGTCTGGTTTGAGTTCAGATTTGCCGCAGCACCGACAGGATTTCACTTCAAACCAGCCGGAACTGACTGCTCACAAATCCCTAAATGTTTCTCCAGCAGCCCGGGCTTGTTAACGTTGTTTAAAGTCAGCGCCCAAATGCAGTTACTCTCAGTTTAAAAAAACTTCTCCGTTTAATCCAAAGTATTATTCGCAGCAGACACAAACACAAAATTGTGAACGTTACCCACCGCTCCGCGCCCCCCGCCCCCCCCCCCCCGCCCGCCCCCAACTCCCCCCGCCCCCCCAACGAGACCCGAGCTGGGGTGTCCTGAGTAAGAGACATCTGTTTCGGGTGTGACAATTCTTACACATTCTCTGGTTGACATCAAACGGAAAACGCTGGAAATTGCCCCCATTACCAAGACAGTGAGACAGAGATTACAAACACTCACCAACACAGCTCCAGTGAAACGTCCCAGGGAAAAGGGGGAATCTGTGGCTGTTCCTGTCCTGATATCGCCCCAGGACTGTCACTCAAACCCCCAACCCGGCCCAGTTCACAGCAAATTGCTGCTTTTGTCAAAAAGGTCATTTGGACTCGAAACCTCAGCTCTTTTTGTCTCCTTACAGATGCTGCCAGACCTGCTGAGATTTTCCAGCGTTTTCTCTTTTGGCTGGAAATACTCAACAAGTCAGGCAGCCTCTGTGGAGAGAGAAACAGACTGAATGTGACCTGTCATCGGAACTGGGAAATATATTATTTCCCGCAACTGAAAGAGACACTTTACAGCCTTCAGAACAAAACTGAGCTCAACAATTTTACACCACAATCTCTCCCCCCATTGTGTTCTGTGTTTCGTTGCTGCTTTTTTCACCTCATTTCCCACTTGTTTTCTTTACTTTACATTCAGACTATCGCTCACCAGCTATTCACACCTCATCCAGAACATCTTTTGTATCTTTATTTGTCCCATTACCACTCGCTTTGGTCTTGGGCCGTGAAACATTTTGTCAGTTTGCAGATCTTTCATTTTGTTCTTCTCCACCTCCCTTTCTCAATTCTTCAGAGGTCAGTCTTTGACAAAGGGTCATCTGGACTCGAAACGTCAGCACTTTTCTCTCCTGACAAATGCCCGTGACCACTGAAGTGCGTCATGGGCATTCAGCCTCTGATCTTTGGGTAAACATTCTCCAAGGCGGCCTTCAGGACACACGACAGCGCAGAGTCGCTGAGCAGAAACTGATAGCCAAGTTCCGCACACATGAGGACGGCCTAAACCGGGATGTTGGCTTGATGTCACACTATCAGTAACCCCCACAGCTTGCCTCCTGGACTTGCTGGTTGTCCTGTCTGGAGACAATACGAATCTCTTTAACCTGTGCTTAATGCTCCCTCCACTCACATTGTCTGTATCTTTAAGAACTGGTTGGCTGTAGAGATTTGCATTCTAATCAGTATTCTGTAACTTGATTTTGTGTCTCTGTGCACTGTTTGAGAGCAGATTTCCACTCCATCTGACGAAGGAGCAGCGCTCCAAAAGCTAATGGTATTTGCTATCAAATAAACCTGTTGGACTTTAACCTGGTGTTGTTAAAACTGTTACTCTAAATATATCCCCATCGCTCTGGGTGGGAGTGGAATTGATGATTTCTTGACTGTCTGTCTGCACTGCTGCCTCACAGTGCCAGGGACCCGGGTTCAATTCCCAGCTTGGGTCACTGTCTGTGTGGAGTCTGTACGTTCTCCCCGTGTCTGTGTGGGTTCCCTCCGGGTGCTCCAGTTTCCTCCCACCGTCTGAAAGATGCGCTATTGAGGTGCATTGACCCAAACAGGTGCTGGAGTGTGGCGACTCGGGGAATTTCACAGTAACTTCATTGCAGTGTTAATGTAAGCCTTACTTGTGACTAATAAATAAATTTAACTTTTAACTTTAATTTTGTGAACTCATAGAATCGTAGAATCTTACAGTGCAGAAGAAGGCCATTCAGCCCATCGAGTCTGCACCAACCACAATCCCACCCAGGCCCTATCCCCGTAACTCCACATATTTAACCTGCTAATCCTCCTGACACTAGGGTCAATTTAGCATGGCCAGTCAACCTAAGCAGCACATCTTTGGACTGTGGGAGGAAACCGGAGCACCCGGAGGAAACCCACGCAGACACAGGGAGAATATGCAGACTCTGCACAGATAGTGACCCAAGCCAGGAATTGAACTCAGGTACGTGGCGCTGTGAGGCAGTAGTGCTAACCGCTGTGCCACCATGCCGCCCTAATCTCCTTGAACAAATAGTAAATTGTAGAGATTATAAAGTTTGAATTGTAATATCTAATGGTGTAAAGTATCTGGGAGCAGAGTGGATGTGATAAAGGCTGGAATACAGACTGTGGGAATGAGGGTGAAACTGCTGTGCTCAGTGAATGGTTCTTATTGGAGGGAGGGATGTAGCGGGATCTTCCTTGTTACTCCACTTACAGGCCGATGTTTGAGGGTCTGCCGATAGCTGTGAGTGTCTCTCTCTTACAGGCCTTGAAATTTCAAAGGCTGGGGAATGCTGCACTGGGGCAAGTCCACAGGAGAGAGCGCTGAACCAGGCTCACCGTTTATACCTGACCGGTAACCTGATACTTATATCACACAGCCATCCCAAAACCGCCACCAAGGCCTGAGTGATTCTCTCCCTTGTCGGTGGGACAACGGCCACCCTGCACCCACTCCACTCGAGTAGGTCTCCAAGAGAGAGAACAGAGAGACTCTGTTCTTTATCTCCTGTAAGAAGTTTAACAACACCAGGTTAAAGTCCAACAGGTTTATTTGGTAGCAAAAGCCACACCTTTATCTCCTGACCAGCAGTCTCCTTTGAGTGAGCGGGTTCGAATCACTCAGATCACCCTCGGTTCCAGACTCCGGATTTATGGTAAGGGATATTGAAACTGTGACCTCGTCAGAGTGCACTGATGAGAGAACAAGAGGCAAGACGGACTCCAAACGAGTTTCAAAACTTACAGTGATTTATTTAATAATAAAATCAACCTCTTCAATACCCCACCACACAGGAATAAAACTTATACTTTATACTGCACTATGGGAGAAATGCTAATGGGTACAACGTATTACTGAAGTTTAAAATTACAATACACCACCCCTCCCCTTGCCTCAACCTCTATCCTATCCTCGGGAGCTTCACAAGGTTGGCTGGGATACTCACAATTCTAAAAGGGGTTCCTTTGTGGTCGGCTCAAATGTCTTAGTGCAGGGTCGAAACTGAAGAGAGCTTGGTCCTGCTTGTCTGTGTCACTGCTTGTGATTCTGGAAGAGAGCTTGGTCCTGCTTGTCTGTGTCACTGCTTGCGATTCTGGAAGAGAGCTTGGTCCTGCTTGTCTGTGTCCCTGCTTGCGATTCTGGAAGAGAGCTTGGTCCTGCTTGTCTGTGTCCCTGCTTGCGATTCTGGAAGAGAGCTTGGTCCTGCTTGTCTGTGTCCCTGCTTGTGATTCTGGAAGAGAGCTTGGTCCTGCTTGTCTGTGTCCCTGCTTGTGATTCTGGAAGAGAGCTTGGTTCTGCTTGTTTGACTCTCAGCTCAATTTGACAAAAACACCTTCCCTGCCCCCGTAGGTGATTTTCAAGGACAATGGGGCTTTCGATCACCGGCAGTTTCAGTTTAATTTAGTCAAGTCCACACACAAAAGGCTGGAACTGCCGTGAACCCCCGTGGGTCGTTATTTCAATGTCTTCTGTGGATGGGCCGATTTCTGTGGCCATTGACTCCCTGCTGGTCTGTTTACTGTCCTTTGTCCTTCTGATGATTCGATCACTGGTGCGTCTGCCTTTTTGGCCACTTGCATATTCAGGGGGCTCTCACCTTTTTTTCTCTTAGCACAGTCCACCGACAGGTTATGTTTGTCCTGCCGAACCTTCTGGGAGGTTTTTATCAGCCAGCAGCCAGAGTTGGCCACTTTTAAACTGCTACGACAACGGATCATAGAAATCATAGAAACCCTACAGTGCAGAAGGAGGCCATTCGGCCCATCGAGTCTGCACCGACCACAATCCCACCCAGGCCCTACCCCCACATATTTACCCACTAATCCCTCTAACCTACACATCTCAGGACTCTAAGGGGCAATTTTTAACCTGGCCAATCAACCTAACCCGCACGTCTTTGGACTTTGGATGAATGAACACCGCTCGACAATCATCAGGCAAGACTGTTCTCTTCCTGTGGGGGAGCACTTCAGCAGTCACGGGCATTCAGCCTTGGATCTTCAGGTAAGCGTTCTCCAAGGCGGCCTTCACGACACACGACAGCGCAGAGTCGCTGAGCAGAAACTGATAGCCAAGTTCCGCACACATGAGGACGGCCGCAACCGGGATGTTGGATTTATGTCACATCATCAGTAACCCCCACAGCTTGCCCCCTGGACTTGCAGAATCTCACTAGCTGTTCTGTCTGGAGACAATACACATCTCTTTAACCTGTGTTTGATGCTCCCTCCACCCACATTGTCTGTACCTTTAAGACCTGGCTGGTTGTAGGGATTCGCATTCTAATCAGTATTCTGTAACTTGATTTTGTGTCTCTGTGCCCTGTTTGAGAGCAGATTTCCACTCCATCTGACGAAGGAGCAGCGCTCCGAAAGCTTATGGTATTTGCTACCAAATAAACTTGTTGGACTTTAACCTGGTGTTGTGAGACTTCTTACAGGAGGGGAAACAGCAGCAGTGCAGTCTGCGCAAAAGCTGTGTTCAGCCCAGTCCAATGCCGGCATCTCCACATCACTTTTAAACTGTCAGGTTTCTCCTGAGTCGGGTACACCTGTTCGGGTACACTGAGGGAGAATTCAGCATGGCCAATGCACCTAACCATAATGGTATTTGCTACCAAATAAAGCTGTTGGACTTTAACCTGGTGTTGTGAGACCTCTTACCGTGTTCACCCCAGTCCAACGCTGGCATCTCCACATCATCCCCTCCTGTCCACCAGAGGTCGCTGTAGGCCTCCCAGCTGCTGCTCCTCCCAGTGTCACCTCTTGCCCACTCCAGCCCCTCCAGTACACCTCACTGGAGCCCCAGGCCATTCTTGCCATCCTGCCAGGTCTCGGGTACTGAGGCCAGTAGTAAAGTTTATTTATGAGTCACAAGTAGGTTTACATTCACACTGTAATGAAGTTACTGTGAAAATCCCCGAGTCGCCACACTCCGGCACCTGTTCGGGTACACTGAGGGAGAATTCAGCTTGGCCAATGCACCTAACCAGCACATCTTTTGGACTGTGGGAGGAAACCGGAGCACCCGGAGGAAATCCACAGACACGGGGAAAATGTGCACAGTGACCCAAGCCGGGAATCAAATCCAAATCCCTGGCACTGTGAGGCAGCAGTGCGAACCACTGGGCCACTGTACCACCCAGTGCTCTAAGGTTAAGTTTCTTCTTCAAACCTAAGAAGATTCAGTGTCACATCAGGGCGGGGAAAAGGGAGTCCATTGGCTTCAGATGGATAATGGTAAAAGTTAATATCCCAATTTATTCACTTTATTCCTTCAAGCTGAGGTTTACAAAGTGAGAATTCCGCTGTTTATAGCAGTGACGAAATAAGCAATGACACTGATCCTATATTTAAATTAGTCTGTAATACACCTCAATTTCACACAGGTTAACAGTTTTCAAGCATTTGGAACCCCAAATGTCTGCTGATGTGTCATCCAGAGCTGTTTCCCTGGCAGTTTGTGTCAGTAGCAGGCTGCCGTTACCATCCACTCTTGGGCAGGGTGAGGAGACAGCTCCAACACCGACCTCAGCTGGAATGGGGATTGAACCATACATTAGTCCGCAGGCCAGCAATGTGGCAGGAATTGCAAAGGGGCTGCACAGAGGTCCAGAATTAGAAGAGGGGGTTGTGGAGATGGAGGAAGCGTCTGCAAGACATGGGGACATTTTGGATTATCTCAAAATTACAGAGTGTGGGAGACCAGTCAGGAATGTGTTGAAATTGTCAAGTCTGGCAGTAATGTGTGGATGTGGGATTCAGCAGCAGATGAAGGGCTGCACGGTGGAACAGTGGTTAGCACTGCTGCCTGACAGCAGTGGGTTTCTGTGTACGTTCTCCCTGTGTCTGAGTTCCCTCTGGGTGCTTCCGTTTCCTCCTACATTCCAAAGATGTGCAGGTTAGGTGGATTGGCCATGTTAAATTATCTGTTAGCGTCCAAAGATGTGTAGGTTAGGGGGTTAGCAGGGTAAATGCACAACGGTACAGGGCCCATCGAGTCTGCACCGACTCTCCAACAGAGCATCTTACCCAGGCCCTATCCCCGTAGCCCCACATATTCATCCTGCTATTCCACTGTGTTACCTGTTCATCACACTAGGGACCAGAGTCTGAGGTTATAAATGGGTGAGTTTACTCCAATAGTAATTCTTTCGACATCTGACAAGTTTACAGCTATTAACATCCTGCCTATCAAATAGCTCCAGCCTACATATGAGAGAACCAACATTCAGAGCTTTCAAATCCTTATCCTGAAGTTACAAAACAGACTTTAGTCCTCGGCCTGCTGATACATCGGCACATTCACACAGGGGTGGATTGGACTGTGATCTGTTTATTATTCATCTTTAGTTCAATACAGTTTCTGAGTGATTTAAATTTAAAACAAGGCCTGCAGGCGTGAAGATTTATTGACACATGAATGAGAGATGCTGTGGGGCATTCTCCAAGTCCAACAGGGCTGATTTACATCAGAAAAACTCCAACTATCAGTATAAACGTTATTTAGTTGGGATGTAATTAACAGCAGCAATAACAGCAGAATCACACCCCTGTGATCACTGGTGAACTCGCTGGTGTCTCACCAGGTTGTGTGACTGGGTGAATCTCTTTCCACACATCGAACAAGTGAACGGCTTCTCCTCACTGTGAACTTGTTGGTGTCTCAGCAGAATGGATGACCGGGTGAATCCTTTCCCACACTCAGTGCAGGTGAACGGTTTGTCCTCAGAGTGATTTCACTGGTGTGCGAGCAGACGTTTTCTCACAGTCAGAACATTTGAATGGTCTCTCATTTGTGTGAACAAGTTGGTGTGAAGTGAGAGAGGATAAACAAGTGAATCCCTTCCCACACACAGGGCAGGTGAACGGTCTCTCCCCACTGTGAATTCGCTGGTGTACAGTGAGGTCGCCTGATCGCCTGAAGCCAGTCCCGCAGTGAGAACACGTGAACGGTCTCTCGTCAGAGTGAACACGTTGATGGCATCGCAGTTCCTCAGAACTTTTGTAGCCCTTCCCGCAGTCTGGACATTTAACCGGTCTCTCTTCACTGTGAACTCGTTGGTGTTTCTGCAGGTTGGATGATCAGTTAAATCCCTTCCCACATTCAGAGCAGGTGAATGGCCTCTCTCCAGTGTGAATGCGCTCATGTGCCACAAGATGGAATGATGTCCTGAACCCCTTCTGGCAGTGGGAGCAGCTGAACGGTGTGGTTCCGGTGTGAATGTACTGGTGCTCCCGCAGTGTGCGTGGAGTTTTAAAACTCTTTCCACACTCAGTGCATTTAAACTCTCTCCTGTCGGTGTGAACTCGCTGGTGTCTCTGCAGGGCAGAGAAATCTGTGAATCCCTTCCCACACACGGAGCAGGTGAATGGCCTCTCCCCTGTGTGAGTGTGCCAATGCATCAGCAGGGCCGATGACTGAGTAAATCCTTTTCCACATTTGGAGCAGGTGAACTGCCTCTCCCTGCTGTGAATGCGCTGGTGTATCAACAGGCCAGCTGACTGAGTGAATCCCTTCCCACACACAGGGCAGGTAAAAGGTCTCTCTCCAGTGTGAGTGCGTCGGTGATTTTCCAGGCCAACTGGGTAATTGAATCCTTTCCCACAGTCTCCACATTTATACGGTCTCTCCCTGATGTGACTGCGCTTGTGTCTTGACAGGCCAGACGATCGTTTGAAGCCTTGTCCACACACAGAACATGTGTATGGTTTCTCCCCACTGTGAATGGTGCTTTTTTCTTCCATGTTTAATGGCCTATGATATTTAGATCCTGATGAATCAAAGCTCTCTGTCAGATCTTGATGTGATCCTTGATTTACAATTGTCTGTAATTCCTCACCTTCTAATCCCCTGAAAAATGAATTGAAAACAGAAAGAGGGAAACATGAGAGACAAGCCATAAATATACAAAGACAAAATGTGAAACTGAGTTGATCTAATCTGGTAAATTGTGGGATTGGGACTAGGACATAGTGGATATGAAAGCTGCTGGATTGTGACAAAGCCTCAAACTGTTTACCAATGCACTGAGGGAAAGGAACCCTCCACCTCTTCAGAGCCTACAACAAGAATCCAGCCTTTGTGCGTGAAGAGGGAGAGGTCGGGAGGAGGGTGACGGAGAGAGACTTTATACATCAGCAACTCAACCAGGATTTTGGCAGAATCTCCTCAACCCACAATCTTTCCCACCTGGAAGTACCAGAGCAGCTGGGACATGGGAAAACCACACAACTCCCTGACTTGGACAAATATCACTGTCCCTTCAATGTGACTGGGTTCAAATTCTAATACTCTTGCATTGTGGGAGCACCTTTACTATATGGACTGCAGAGGTTCAAGAAGAAGGCCAACTATCACCATCACAAAGGACAAGTGGCGATTGGCAACACATGACTGTCTGTGATAGTAATTCATTACAGATACCTGGGCCTTGTCAGTAATGTCCACTTCCAAAGAATTTTTTGTATATTGCAAATCTGTATGAAACCTGCAAGTTCATAAGATATCGGAGCAGAATTAGGCCATTCGGCCCCTCGGGTCCGCTCTGCCATTCAATCATGGCTGATATGCTTCTCATCCCCATTTCCTGCCTTCTCCCCATAACCTTTCAACCCATTACCAATTAAAAATCTGTCCAACTCCTCCTTAAATTACTCACTGCCCAGCATCCACCGCACTTTGGGGTAGCAAATTCCGCAGATGAAAGGAAAACAAAGAAACAAAACCAATGACCACAACAATCCAGGAGGACAAGGACAGTGGACAGATGGGAAAACCACCACCTGGAAGTCCCCCTCCAAGCCACTCAGCATCTTGACTTGGAAATATGTCACTGTTCCTTCAATGTCATTGGATCAACATCCTGGAATTCCCTCCCCAACAACACTGTGGATGTACCTACGCCACATAGACTGCAGCGATTCAAGAAGGCAGCTCATCACCAGCTTTTCAAAGGCAATTAAGAATGGGCAATAAATGCTCGTCTAGCCAACGACTAGAATCAATTGAATGATTTAAAAAATGACTTGGAATATCCATGAGAAAACAATCCTGACAGTTACTCAAATAAATACTTCACTCAGTCACACCAGCTTCTGAGTTTACATTTGACTGAAGTGGTTGGATTTTGCTGCTGTTTGTTGAAAACTTTGGGGCATTTGCCCAGTTCATTACGCAAACTAGCCTCCCATCCATTGACTCCATCTACACTTCCCGCTGCCTCAGAAAAGCAGCCAACATAATCGAGAATGTCACACACCCCGGACATACTCTCTTCAACCTTCTTCCACCAAGAAAAAGATACAAAAGTCTGAGATCATGTACCAACCGATTCAAGAACACCTTCTTCCCTGCTGCCATCAGACTTTTGAATAGACCTACTTCTCATTAATTTGATCTTTCTCTACAGCCTAACTGTGACTGTAATACTACATTCTGCACTCTCTCCTTTCCTTCCCTATGTACAGTATGCTTTGTCTGTATAGTGCACAAGGAATAATGCTTTTCACTGTACACTAATACATGTGACAATAATAAATCAAATCAAAAAAGAACCCCACGCACTCCGGACACACTCTCTTCCACCTTCTTCCATTGGGAAATAGGATACAAAAGTCTGAGATCAGGTACCAACTGACTCAAAAACAGCTTAATCCCTGCTGCCATCAGACTTTTGAATGGAGCTGCCTTATATTAAGTTGATCTTTTGCTACACCCTAGATATGACTGTAACACTACATTCTGCACCCTTTTCTTTCCTTCTCTCCTATCTGCTCTATGAATGGAATGCTTTGTCTGTACAGTGCGCAAGAAATAATAATTTTCACTGTAAACCATAACGTGACAATAATAAATCAAAATTATCCACCAGTTCCCACTTCTGTTCTTTCTGATGAATGAAGGATCTGTGCACAGCTTTTTCGACCTTCCTCCCAATCTCCACATCACAGCAAAAATATCACCGGTCAATAATAACGACTTTCAATGACGGAGGGTTTACCCAGCATTCGCCGCGGTGGTGAATGCCCTCTATTTACACCAGAGGAAGGTACTGCGCAGCCGTCTTATCACCCAGTATTGGGGCATGCGCACTGTCAGTCATGGCGATGGGGTGAGTTTCTCTTTTTGTCTCTTTGCCACGGGGAAGGAAGCGGAAACTCTGAGGGAGCGATGGAGCCGGCTCTGGAGAAGAAGAGTTTCTAAACACCTGGCGGGCGCCTCAAACCCCGATTGAGATTCGTGTTTGCAGCTCCGGATCTTTTTTCCCCCCGAAACCCAAGTCCAGTCTAACGGCCACCATCTTGGATCAGCGAGAGGCGCATGCGCCAGGGTCTTCATGACGCAACAGTGAGGGCGGGGCTTAGGTTTTACAGTTCCTCCCGGGTCCCAGTTTCCAGCACATCAGCGTGAATATTATTGATGAGTGTCAGAAGGAGGTTTACATTGACACTACAATGAAGTTACTGTGAAAATCCCCCAGTCGCCACACTCCGACACCTGTTCAGGTACACAGAGAGAATTTAGCATGGCCAGTGCACCTAACCAGCACATCTTTCGGACTGTGGGAGGAAACCTGAGCACCTGAAGGAAACCCACACAGACACAGGGATAATCTGCAAACTCTACACAGACAGTGACCCAATCCGGGAACTGAAGCCAGGTCTAACCACTGTGTTACCGTGCCTCCCACCAAACTGGGCAACAGGTGTCTAAACAGTTTCACCCGCTTCCAGCCTGCAGCTGATGTTTACAGGAGTCCATGAACCATGTACATATTCAGTGTGAGAGGTTGCTGTCCCTGAAGGAGCTGCTTCTCCACTTTTAGTTACACTTCTATTCTGCCCCACGCTCCTAATCATTGGCTGCCCATGTGGAGGAGGCTTGGGAGGTCAGAGGATCTTTTCCTGGACCTGCTCTTGGGGCTGGTTAAAACAGTGATTTGTAGATCAACATGGGGTCACTTAGCTGTTGGCTGCTCTTCCGTGGTCTTGTCCATGCTCTTGTGGTCCTGGAGAAGAATCGTGCAGTGTTGACTGGAACACTCGAAAACTCCACAACTCAGGGTACAGAGTGTCTCATAGACACTGGAAACAAAGTTCTGGTTTAGTTGAGATGGAAGTTTGATTGGACCACAAGATTGGGGAAACAAAAGATAAAAGAATATTCCATAGAAACTAGAATTGTCTGTTCTGAATTTCTGTCCTGTGCTGACAACGATACTGACTCTGTCAATGTCTTTTACAAGGTCCACAAGGGCGATGAATTGCAGATGGGAAACTGAAACCAAACATCACATCAAGAGCTGACAGAGTCCCTCAATTCATCAGGACCTGAATATCATCAACCTTTAAATGTGGAAGGAGAAATGTTTTTCTGTTTTGGCGATGAGGAAAGATTTCAAACATCACTGTGACTGGAAAAGCACCAAGACTTACACACACACCCAAGTGAGAGTGTTCCAGTCAACTGACTGTGGAAAGAGCTTTAACCAGTTACACAGCCTGATTGTTTTTAAAAATCTCACTATTCACAGCAGAGAGCCAAAGGATGAGAAGATCTTGGAGCAGAATTCGGCCATTGGGCCCATTGAGTCTGCTCCACTATTCACTGATCTGATATAATCCTGAACTCCACTTTCCTGCCTTAACCCCATGACTCTTGATTCCCTTACTGAGAAATAATACACAAGTTCTTTGTGTGGACAAGGCTTGAACAGATTGTTTAACCTAGAGAGACACAAGGACACCTGTACCATGGAGAAACCATGCAAATGTGGGGACTGTGGGAAGGGATTCAGTTACCCATCGCTGCTGGAAATACATCGCCGCGGTCACACTGGGGAGAGACCATTCACCTGCTCTCTGTGTGGGAAGGGATTCATTCAGTCATCCCACCTGCTGACCCACCAGCAAATTCACATTGAAGAGAGGCTTTTTAACCACTCTGACAGCGATAACAACTCTAAAAGCTCTGAGGACCTGGTCAAGCACCAGATTGTTCACATTGCAAGACAGTTCAGTTGCTCTCACTGTGGGAAGCTGTTTAAACGATCACAGAACCTCATTGAACACGAACGCACTCACACTGGGGAGAGGCCATTCACCTGCTGTGTGTGTGGGAAGGGATTCACACGATTATCCCACCTCGCTACACACCGACTGGTTCACACTGATAACAGACCTTTCAAATGTTCCGAATGTGAGAAGAGTCATAAAACCACAACTGATCTGCTGATACACCAGCGAGTTCACAACAAGGAGAGGCCATTCAGATGTACAGTGTGTGGGAAGGGATTCACTCTGTTATCCAGCCTCCAGAAACACCAGCGAGTTCACATTGGGGAGAGGTCGTTCACCTGCTCCTTGTGTGGAAAAGGATTCATTTATTTAAGCAGCCTCAGATCACACCAACTTGTTCACTCGGATAAGAAACCTTTCAAATGTTCTGAATGTGAGAAGAGCTTTAAGACCTCCAGTATTCTGCTTAGGCACCAACAAGTTCACTCCGGGGAGAGACCGTTCACCTGCTCTGACTGTAGAAAGGGATTCACTCGCTCATCCAACCTGCGAACACACCAGCACATTCACACCGGGGAGAAACCGTTCACCTGCTCTGACTGTGGAAAGGGATTCACTCGCTCATCCAACCTGCGAACACACCAGCACATTCACACCGGGGAGAAACCGTTCACTTGCTCTGAGTGCGGGAAGGGATTTTCTCACTCATCCCACCTGCTGAGACACCAACACACTCACAATGGAGAGAGACCGTTCACCTTCTCTGAGTGTGAGATGGGATTCACTCAGTCAACCCATCTTCTAACACACCAGCAAATTGACAAGTGTCTGGGGGAATTGGATTCTGCTGTTAATCACATCCAGGACTGAACAGTCTTCATTCTGACAGTTGGGGTGTGTTTTCGCTGATGTTAGTGATCGCTATAACTGGGCTGGAGTTTAATTCTCTGGATAAATGTCAAATTAACTAATATTATTTCAGACACAAAGCTGGGACCTTCATTTCTCCAGGACAAGAAAAGATTAATCAATGTCTTGTTACTAATTGCTGCATTTTTGTGGCCCTTTTCTCCTTTCTAACTCTGGATTATTTCAGTTTTCATACCTTCAGTTACTCTCCTGGGCAAGTTCCAACTCCCCACACCTTCCAGAGTGTCTTTCCTGGCCTTGGAATCCATGGAAGGCATCAGTAACACATCCGCGATCACCAAACACAAATCACAGTTCTTTGCACTGATCCACTTCTTTCCCCAGTCATTCAGGATGGTGATGTTTTTGGAGCTGTGATTTGTTTAATTGTCCCCCACCATTCACGACTGGATGTGGGGGGACTGCAGCTCTGATCTGATCCGTTGTTTGTGGGATCGCTTGGTCCTGCCTGGAACATTCTGCTTCTGCTGTTCAGCGTGCTTATAGTCCCATGTTACAGGTTGGAACCTCAGTTTTAGGGTGCCCAGTGCTGCTCCTGACTTGTTCTCCTACACTCCATGTTGAACTAGGGGAGGTGATGACTGTTGGTATTATTGCTGAACTATTAATCCAGAAACTCAGCTAATGATTTGGGGACCAGGCTTCGAATCCTGCCACATCGGTTGGTGGAATTTGAATTCAATGAAAAAAATCTGGAATTAAGAATTTATTGATGACCATAAAACCATTGTTGATTATCGTAAAAAAAACCCATCAGGTTCACTCATGCCCTTTAGGGAAGGAAATCTGCTCTCCTTACCCGGTCTGGCCTACATGTGACTCCCTCTGAAATGGCCTCGCAAGTCACTCAGTTCAAGGGCAACAAGGACTGGGCCATAAATGCTGGCCATCCAGCAATGCCCATTTCCCACGAATGAATAAAAAAGAATTTCAAGTTGAGGACTCCCAGGATGACTCACTTGCACTGTACACCTCTGTGCTGCTCCCTCTACTCAGGTTTGAACTGCTGGTAGGACAGAACATTTTGGCAGGAAGAATAAAAGGGAAGCAGATTATCTAAATGGTGAGAGATTGTAGAGCTCTGAGACGCAGAGGGATCTGGGTGTTCTAGAGATTGAATAAACTGGGATTGTTCTCCCTGGAAAGACGGAGGCTGAGGTGCGACCTGATAGACGTTTATAAAATTATGAGGGGTGTGGATAGGGTGAACAGTTGGGAGATTTTTGCCAGGGCAGAAATGACAATTACAAGGGGCACAAGCTCAAGATAAGGGGGAAAGGTTCAGTGCAGATGTTGGGGGAAGTCTTTTTACACAGAGGGTGATGGGGGCCTGGAATGCGCTGCCAAGTGAGGTGGTTGAGGCAGACACGTTAGTGACATTTAAGACTTATCTGGATAGACACATGAACAGACGGGAATAGAGGGATATAAGCGGTTGGTCTCGATAGGACAATGTGATCAGCGTTGGCCGAAGGGCCTGTTCCTGTGCTGTTCTTTGTTTTTTGCATGAATCACAAACAGCTAGTAAGCAGGTAAAGCAAGTAATTAGGAAAGCTAGCATTTGAGGGGGTAATTGATGACATAAATATGGAGGTTATGCTTCAGTTATCCAGAGCACCAGTGAGACCACATCTGGAGTACAGTGTACAGTATTGGTCATCTTGTTTAAGCAAGGATGTAAATGCATTGGAAGCAGTCGATTGACCAGACTAATGTCAGAAATGTGTGGATTATGGGTAAAGCTTGGACAGGCTAGGTTTGTGTCTGCTGGAGTTTAAAGATAAATTTGATCAAAACATAGAAGATCCTGAAGAGTCTTGACAGGTTGATGTGGAGAGGATGTTTCCTCTTGTGTGAGAATCTAGAGCTAGGGGTCCCTGTTTAAAAATAAGGGTTCGCACATTTAAAACGGAGATGAGGTGAAATATTTTCTTTCAGAGGGTCGTGAACCTCTTCTGAAAAGACGGTGGAAGCAGAGTCTTTGAATATTTTTACGACAGATGTCGATAGATTCTTGGCAAGCAAGTGGGTGATAGATTATTGGGGGTAGGCAGGATGCAGATTTAAGGTTACTATCAGATCAGCCCTGATCTGATTAAATGGTGGAGCAGAATCGAGGGACCAAATCGCCGAATCCTGCTCCTTGTTCCTGTGAGACATTGGCAGTAAGATATGATTCAAAGTATGACTGTGTCAGCCTGTTGCTTGACTGGACTGTTCGACTGTAGGAATGGTCATATTTAATAGTTTGTAGCTTAGTTATGTGTAATAATCAAGTAATTGAAGCTTATTAATCAATTAATCTGCTGTGATATTCTGCTTAATTGTAATATATTCGTTTCATGTAACTGGCTTTGTCTGTAACTGCGTTCTTATTTGACAAGTGAAATACATCACATGACCCTAGGTCGGTGTAAAGCTACACTTTTATAGTTTAATTACAGAGTGCTGTGGATCCCATCAACTCTGGATGAGCTAAGGTCTGGAACTGTTAACCCCTGTGTCTCACAGCTTGCCTCCTGGACTTGCAGAATCTCACTGGCTGTCCTGTCTGGAGACAATACACATCTCTTTAACCTGTGCTTAATGCTCCCTCCACTCACATTGTCTGTATCTTTAAGACCTGGTTGGCTGTAGAGATTCGCAATCTAATCAGTATTCTGAAACTTGATTTTGTGTCTCTGTGCCCTGTTTGAGAGCACATTTCCACTCCATCTGATGAAGGAGTAGTACTCTGAAAGCTAATGGCATTTGCTACCAAATAAACCTGTTGGACCTTAACCTGGTGTTGTTAAAACTCTTACTGCAGTCACTACAAAAACCAGCAAGTAGTTTCTTTAATCAAAATATACTGATAGTCACCTGCCCCAATGAGAACTATAAAAGTTCGACACATCAATGAGACATTTGAGACAATAAACCCAAATGTTAACCATTGGGATTTGACACCATAAACTTGCTTATTTCAAATAAGTGGACAAAGAAGATATCTTTAGGTCTCCATTATCTCAATATACAGCCATAAAATTTAATGAAATCACAGAAAAGGCATGTGGGGCAAACTCCGGAAGTAACTGACACATTAGAGCGCCAGTCAGGAAATTGCAGGAAATGGTCAGTAAACCAATCAGAAACTGATTACACACCACCTAAATAAATCAGGGACTGATCATGGTGAACCAGAGTTCAGGAACACCATTGATCGTGCACAGGGGCTGTGTCTAGAAAGGGTTAATAAGCATCAGCTTTCAGCTGCCCAGTTCACAGCTCAGAGAAGCTGAGCAGGAAGAAGGTAGACAACAGTCAACAGAACAAGAAACAGTGCCGCAGTCGGCTGGAAGTTGTGAGCCAGCGTTACAAAGTGAACTGACTGCTTCCACTGCCTTGGTTAAGTTTTGCATTTTGTACTTATGTGATTAACTTAGTAAATTCTGTAAAGCTTGGAACAATATTTGTACTAAGTGTGGTCTTGTAGCTCGTTAAAAATGAAAGTCCCTTTTAAATCAGATCTCCCAACTGAGTCCAACAATTGTAATTGACGTTAAGTCTTATATTTATGTTTAGGTGAACCCAGGTCTTACAGAAAATCTCTGCTAAATTTGGCACAAGCCCCCAGCTGTGAGCCAGGAAATCTTTGCAGGATTGTCTTGGGAACAGTGTGCTGTTGTCATTTCTGGAACCTAGGTCAATGTGGGGTGATCTGTGTAGTTTTATCATTGACTTTTCTGTAGCAATTTGACACAACTGAATGGCTTGCTCAGGATAGAGAGCTCTGAATCTATGATATTATCTCTGTTCTCCAGAACAAGTAACTATATTCTGTCTGAAACGACAAGATTCAATATTTAGAGTCAACAATATAAACAAGGAAACACATCAGGGCCCAATACTCCAGCTGGATATTGACAGGATAAAGTCTGTTATCTAACATCCCGAGAGGACAGAACAGAGAAAGATCCCAAATGTAAGAAATCCTCCAATTATTTGTGAATATCTTTCAAATGCTGACAGGTTCCAACTCCCAGTTTCCATGACATTGAAATCAATGAAAGATGGAATATAGACAGTTGGACTGAAAGCAGTGCGGGGCCCACTTGTACTGAGACACCAAGTCCAAGGACCATTTACACGGAAACACAAAATCCAGGGACCACTTACACCGAGACACCAAATCCAGGGGAGCAATTGCACTTCGAAGTTGATTTATCGGGTCGAGGTTGTTTGCAATAAATCCCCAATTTTCAATTAAGATTTATCTATCTGGCCAGAATGAATATTTTAATTGGTAAATTCAGAAGATTTATTTACCATTAAAAGGTTAAAAAGTTAGAAAGATAAAAAACAAAGTTCGAATTAACAGTAATTGGCAGAAAGGAGAAGGCTTATCTTTAACAATGAAGCAGACTTCTCAAAACTTTCCTCGGTTGATCAGGCCAAAGATGTGAAATGATAATCAGACAAGGTGGATAATATGTTAACAGAGTGGCCACTCAAAACCTTTATTTTTACCCCCTCAACTCTCATTTGCTCAAATTAGCCTCAGTGTTGATCTATATTTGATTAACTTAACTGTCTGATTGGCCCCTGGCACCTCTAGCATCCATTTATACAATAAATGGCAGAGCCATCAAGAGTATAGAAACACAGAGGGACCTAGGTGTGCAAGTCCACAAATCCTTGAAGGTGGCAGCACAGGTGGAGAAGGTGGTGAAGAAGGCATATGGTATGCTTGCCTTTATAGGATGGGGTATAGAGTATAAAAGCTGGAGTATGATGTTGCAGCTGTACAGAACGCGGGTTAGGCCACATTTGGAGTATTGTGTCCAGTTCTGGTCGCCACACTACCAGAAGGACGTGGAGGCTTAGAGAGAGTGCAGAGAAGGTTTACCAGGATGTTGCCTGGTATGGAGGGTCTTAGCTATGAGGAGAGATTGGGTAAACTGGGCTTGTTCTCCCTGGAAAGATGGAGAATGAGGGGAGACATAATAGAGGTGTACAAAATTATGAAGGGTATAGATAGGGTGAACAGTGGGAAGCTTTTTCCCAGGTCGGAGGTGACGATCACGAGGGGTCACGGGCTCAAGGTGAGAGGGGCGAAGTATAACTCAGATATTAGAGGGATGTTTTTTACACAGTGGGTGGTGGGGGCCTGGAATGCGCTGCCAAGTAGGGTGATGGAGGCAGGCACGCTGACATCGTTTAAGACTTACCTGGATAGTCACATGAGCAGCCTGGGAATGGAGGGATACAAACGAATGATCTAGTTGGACCAATGCGCGGCACAGGCTTGGAGGGCTGAAGGGCCTGTTTCCTGTGCTGTACTGTTCTTTGTTATCTCCTGATGTCTTCGTACAATAAATGAGACAGCTTGAGTAAAGTCCCATTCATTCCCCAACTGAATGTAACTTGTCAAAGACATAAATGTTTTGTGAGCTCTACCTTATTTTTCTAGATTGGCTGGAAAACATAATTTGACAGTTCTCATGATTTATGACCAGTGTACTTAAAATCACATTATTTATAATAATAAAGAATTACAGCCTTTGTGTTCCAGGTTATATTACCAGCCTGACAAGTACAACTATTGTTTAATTGCTTATTCTTCAATTGTCTCAGAATTAAGGCTCTTCACTTCACTAATATGAGGATGTTAAACCAAGGGCCCCACCTGCTCTGTCAGGCAGAGATGAAAGATCACACGGCTTCTATTTGGAAGGAGGGCAGGGAGTTCACCCTGGTGAGACCAATATTACCCCTCTCCCAATCTCACTGCAAACTGATCACTGCTCATTGTCACATTGCTGTTTGTGGAGGCTGACTGTGCACAGAGATGTCCTGAGGTTGTGAAAGGTGCCATGTGAATGCAAGTTCTATCAGCTCCAGCCCAGTTACTGTAGTTAGCAGTAACATCATCAACACTTCCCCAGTGTCGTGATGAACAAGGTTCAGTCCTGAATCTGATGAACAACAGCAGAATCAGAGCAGTGCAGTCAATTGTGAACTCTCTGGTGTTTCACCAAGTTGGATGATCGATTAAATCTCTTCCTACACATGGAGCAAGTGAAGGGTTTCTCCCCAGTGTGAACTCGCTGGTGTGTCAGCAGCGCAGATGAGTTGGTAAATCTCTTCCCGCACTCGGAGCAGGTGAACGGCCTCTCCCCAGTGTGAATGCGCTGGTGTGTCAGCAGATGGGATGATCGTGCGAATCCCTTTCCACACTCAGAACAGGTGAACGGCCTCACCTCAGTGTGAATTTGTTGGTGTGTCAGCAGGTTGGAGGACTGAGCGAATCCCTTCCCACACTTGGAGCAGATGAACGGCTTCTCCCCAGTGTGAGTGCGCTGGTGTGCAGTGAGGTGAGATGCTTGCTTGAACCCAGTACTGCAGTGAGAGCACCTGAATGGTTCCTCCTCAGTGTGAACACGTTGATGGTGCTGCAGATCCCCAGAACCTTTGAAATACTTCTCACACTCTGGACATTTGAAAGGTCTCTTGTCAGTGTGAACTCGTTGGTGTGTCTGAAGGTGGGGAGATGTCCTGAACCTCTTCCCACACAGTGAGCAGCTGAACGGTGCGTCCCCAGTGTGAATGAGCTGGTGCTCCCTCAGTGCGTGTGGGTTTTTAAAGCTCTTCTCACAGTCGGAGCATTTAAACTCTCTCTTGTCTTCGTGAACCTGCCGGTGTTTCAGCAGGTGGGATGAGAGAGTGAATCCTTTCCCACACACACAACAGGTGAACGGCCTCTCCCCGGTGTGAAGTCGCTGGTGTCTCTGAAGGCAAATTAATTGAATGAATCGCTTCCCACAATTGGAGCAGATGAATGGCCTCTCCCCGGTGTGTCTGCGCCGATGAGTTTCCAGCTCAGATGGGGATCTGAATCCCCTCCCACATTCCCCACATTCCCATGGTTTCTCCCTGGCGTGAACGGTTCTTTTTGCTTCCATTTTCAAAGGCCGATGATATTCAAGTCCTGATGAATCGAGTGACTCTGGCAGATTGTGATGTGGTGATTGGTTTGACTTTCCTGCCTGCGAACCTTTCCAATACTCTGTGAAATTGATTCAAAACAGAAAAAAGGGAGTGAGAGAACGCACAAAAACACAAAGGCAGGTTGTGAAATAGAGTTGAATGAATCTGGCAATTTGTGGGGCCGGCACGAGGAAAATATGACCATGAAAGCTGCTAAATTGTTATAAAAAAACCAACTGATTCACTAATATCCTTCAGGGAAGTGAACCTTTCACATAGTCTGGATCTCGAGAGAAGAGAGACAGAGAGCTGGGAGCAGAATGAGTGAAGGTGATGGATTGTATGTATCTAAACCTCTGCCAGAACTTTGAGAGAATTTCCCCGATCTCAGCCTCTGGCACCTCAAAGAGTCAGGGTAGCAAGTGTATGTGAACAGCAGCAACTCCAAGTTCTCATTCAGGTCACACACCACCCTGACTTGTCTGACATCCAGCACTGGATTAACAAAGATTTCCTCTATTTAAATATTGGGAAGATTAAGACCCGACTACAAACTCTACTCCATACCCACTGACTCCATCCCTCTCCCTGACAACAGTTTGAGGCTGAACCAGACTGTTTGCAACGATCGAAAATTATTTCACTGAAATAAAAGCAAAAACTGAAATAAAAACAGAAGATGCTGCATAAACTCAGCAGGTCTGGCAGCATCTGTGGAGAAAGAAACAGAGTTAATGTTCTGAGTCCCTATAACTCTTCTTCAGAGCTGCCAGCTGAGTTTCTGACCATTTATCTCTGCCACCTCCAAGAATGAGTTTCTATCTCATAGAAACCCTACAGTGCCGAAGGAGGCCATTCAGCCCATCAAGTCTGCACTGACAACAATCCCACCTCGGCCCATCCCCGTAACCCCACATATTTACCCCAATAATCCCTCTAACCTACGCACCCCAGGACACTAAAGGGCAATTTAGCATGGAAAATCAACCTAATCCACACCTCTGGACTGTGGGAGGAAACCGGAGCACCCGGAGGAAACCCATGCAGACACAGGGAGAATGTGCAAATTTCACACAGACAGTCACCCAAGTCGGGAACTGAACCCAGGTCCCTAGAGATGTGAGGCAACGGCGCTAACCACTGTGCCACCGTGCCACCCTAAATCTAATTCCCATCACTCGACTTGGTCCAAATACATGTTCCTGAAACTCTCGTTCATTCATTTATAACCTCTAGACTTGACGATTTTTCACATCCTGACCAGCCTCCATTCAAGCTGTGATAAACTAGAGTTCATCCAAATCTCTGCACTGAATCTCAATGACTCACTGACTTACACAGGCTCCCGTTTGAGCAGCAACTCAGTTCAAAATTCTCATCTTTCTTTTCAAATCCCTCCATGACATTGCTTTTCCCCATTTCCAGTCTCACACATGTTTGAATCTTTTTCACAGACATACGTTCATTTAGGTTTTGATGAATACAGTGACTCTGGCAGATTTTGTTCTATTGACTCCATCTACATTTCCCACTGCCTCAGAAAAGCAGCCAGCATAATCAAGGCCCCCACGTATCTGGACATACTCTCTTCCACCTTCTTCTGTCAGGAAAAAGTTACAAAAAGTCAGATCATGTACCAACTGACTCAAGAACAGCTTTTTCCCTGCTGTCTTCGGATTTTGAATGGGATATTAAGTTGATCTTTCTCTACACCGTTGCGACAACTGTAACACTATGTTCTGCACCCTCTCCTTTCCTTCTCCCTATGTACTCTATGAACGGTATGTTTTGCAAATATAGCACAAGAAAAAATAGTTTCCACTGTATCCCAGTACATGTGACAATAATAAATCCAATTAAATCAAAATCATGCCCTGTTGCGCATTGCCAGTTGCTGTTATCTGTTCCTCAATTTGAGGATGATGTCTACTCAGCGTTGAGAGCTTCTGCCACGGGTCTTCATGAGATTGAACTGAAGCGGAGATCTTTGGACATATTGGGCAGGACCTCCAAATAGCACGGTAGCACAGTGGTTACCACTGCTGCTTTACAGCGCCAGGGACCCGGGTTCAATTCCCAGCTTGGGTCAATGTCTGTGTGGAGATTGCACATTCTCCCCGCATCTCCATGGGTTTCCCCTGGGTGCTCCAGTTTCCTCCCACATTCTGAAAGAAGTGCTGGTTAGGGTGCATTGACCTGAACAGGTGTCAGAGTGTGGCGACTAGGGGAATTTCACAGTACCTTCATTGCAGTGTTAATCTAAGCCTTGCTTGTGACTAATAGATAAGCATTAAAATTTAAAATAATTAGTGGGATCTGGAGAGCAGAATTTGCTTCCTTTCCTTGTTATGTTGCCACTTTGCCTGATCAATTAAACATCTGGCTCTGTGTAAAAACCAGGGTCAGATTACCCGAGGCAGAGGGTTGATGCAGTTTGATGGACAAGTTGTCTCCATTCTGAACAATGGGGAACAAGCCCCTCCCACTCATTGACACTTTTGCCCCCTACAAAGATGGCGGAACGCATGAGCCCTGCTGCTCATTGCCTCCAATAAAGATGGCAGCCGTTAACCCGAGCCGAACAATGGACTTTACGGCCCCGCTCGGCGCGAAACATAAAATCCTTTTTTGGGGATGGGCCTGAACAACATGTTTACAAAAACTCTTCACCCACCCGCCAGATCCACCGTCCCCGCGTCCCGCAATTTTCCTTGTACCGTTTGTGGATTCGAATAAAAACCGTCTGTCTGTCGCCATTACTGCGCTACTGCGCATGCTTAAGATCCCACCCCCTCATTCACTCCGATTGGTTGGAGGACCAGCCGCTCCTGCTCGTTCCTCCAGGCCCGCCCCCTTTTCCTATTGGTCCAGAGCTGCCGCCAACCAGTCCCTGGGCATTGTGACGTGGGGCATGCGCAGTGCGGCTCATGTCCAGGGACTGGCGCTTGTTTGTCTGATCTTCAGGCGGGAAGGAGGCGGATAAGCGGAGGCAGCGTTAGGGGCAGTGGGTGGGAGGGGAGGCTCCACACACCCAGTGGAGGCTTCAACACCCCCAATAAGGAACTAGCGGCACCGCCTCAACACCCAACACAACGGCAGCTGCAGCGCTTTCTCCCGGGGCCAGGCCCCACTGGACAAATGTGGCTTCAGGAAGGAAATGCAGCAATGGGTTTGTTAATGAGAATCATCTTTAACTCACTTTACTGACCCTGGAGCAGGAGGAGAGAATGGGGGGAATTTCTGTCCTGCACTCACACTGATGGATTTGTTTTTTTGTGGGTTCTCTCTCATTCCCTTTTTCCTGTTTTAAATCAAGTTCACAGGTTTTCAAAAAAGGAGGATTTGCAGCTGGGAAACTGAAACCTAATATCACATCAGAATCTGATGGAGCCGGCACCAATTTATCAGAACCTGAATGTCATTGTATTTTGAACATGGAAGAAAAATGCACTGTTCACAGTTGAGAGACACTGTACGCACGTTGTGTGTGTGGACAAGACTTCAATCACTCATCGGGCCTTTTAGACTGTTATTGCAGTCACAAACGGATGATGGCATGGAAATGTGGGGACTGTGGGAAGGGATTTGATTTTCCATCACAGCTGGAAACTCATCGGCGCAGCCACACTGGGGAGAAGCCATTCACCTGCTCCTGGTGTGGGAAGGGATTCGCTACCTCATCCCAGCTGCTGAAACACCAACGAATTCACACTGGAGAGAGGCCATTCACCTGCTCTGTGTGTGGGAAGGGATTCAATCAGTCATCCAACCTAGCAATACACCAGCGAATTCACACTGAGGAGAGGCCATTCACCTGCTCTGTGTGTGGGAAGGGATTCAATCAATCATCCAAACTAGCATTACACCAGCGAATTCACACTGGGGAGAAGCCGTTCACCTGCTCTCAGTGTGGGAAGGGATTCACTCACTCAGCCAATCTGCTGAAACACCAACGAGTTCACACTGGGGAGAGGCCATTCACCTGCTCCCAGTGTGGGAAGGGATTTACTCACTCATCTCACCTTCGGAAACACCAGCGGATTCACACTGGGGAGAGGCCGTTCACCTGCTCTGTGTGTGGGAAAGGATTCAAGCAGTCATCCACGCTGATACATCACGAACGGGTTCATACTGGGGAAAGGCCGTTCACTTGTTCCCAGTGTGGGAAGGGATTCATTACCTCATCCAGGCTGCTGAGACACCAGCGAATTCACAAGTAACTATTGTGATTGGATTTTGCTGTCATCCATATTCAGACTGAACCATGTTCATTTGGATCTTTTTCTGCAGAATTGAAAAATAGCTCCAGCTCTGTTAATAGGTGTTAACATAATTGGTCTTAGAAGAGGTGGATTAGGGGTCAGGAAACTCACACAAAACATCAGATTAGGATTGGATGGAGTCGCACAATTGATCATAACCAGAAAAGCAGAGAATTTTGAACATGAAAGGACACCACTGTTCACAATCACAATCGAGAGGGGCGGCGATGGCCTCATGGTATTGTCGCTAGACTATTAATCCAGAAACTCAGCTAATGTTCTGGGGACCTGGGTTCAAATCCAAGGCAGATGGTGGAATTTGAATTCAATTAGAAAAATCTGGAACTATGAATCTACTGATGACCTTGAAACCATTGCTGATTGTTGAAAAAGTTGTCGGGGAGATTTCCTTCTGTAATGTCCTGGTCTGGCCTACATGTGACTCCAGGTCCGCAGCAATGTGGTTGACTCTCAACTGCCCTCGGGCTACTAGGGATAGGCGATAAATGCTGGCCAGCCAACGACACCCATATCCCATGAATGAATAAAAAAAGTTACATTGGGGAGAAACCATGGAAATGTGGAGACTGAGTGTAGTGGGGCTAAATTAGGCTAATAGCAAACAATGTTTGAGAACTTTAACACAATACTGACTTAAGAGTGAATGATCTTAAAGCACTGACGAGAGCTGTCATTATAAAAGACAGCTCTAACTGAATAACAAGTATTCCTCATTTAAAACATGTGTTTTGAATTATAAAATGGATGCAGTTTGCTTTTAGAATACGTTTTGTGAAACTTCAGCCAACGGCAAGATACAGCAGAGTTTGATGGGATGAGTTAGACGGAGCCTGCATTCTGTAGGACAATGGTTTTACTGAGTGCAGCCAGTCAAAGTCTCTCTCTCTCTCGCGCACTCACAGTCTCTCTCTCTCTCTCGCGCACTCACAGTCTCTCTCTCTCTCGTGCACTCACAGTCTCTCAGCCACATCTGTGAGTAAAACACTTTCTTTTCTCCCCCTTTCCATTTCTTTTCTCATTCTGGGGGAAATTGGGGACTTGCAGCAACTGAAGGGAAAGGAAGTGAATCCAGGGAGGCTGCAGACTCTGGAAAGGTTGGCCCAGGTCTCTCTCTCTCTCTTAAAGACATTGACATCCTTTGCTCCCTCAGCTTGACACATTTATTTGTCTGGTTAAAAGGATGGTCTGTTTCCTAATGTTCATGATTAAAGGGTTGGTTTCCCCAGGAAATGGCTGACATTGAAGGGGACAAAGTAATAAGGTATGACAGGTATGTGTATTTTTGGTGTAAATTTATGATTCTTTGTGGGACACTCATTTTATGTAGCACAGAGTTATGTCTAGTTTTGCTTTTAGGTACCTATTAGATATATTATTTATGGTTCTGTGATAAATTTCATTTATTGTGATTTCAAGTTTGTAATATAGCACTGTCGTGACATACCTTTCCAGTCATTGATCCATTACAGCACAGAATATGTCCATTCGAGTCCGTGCTGACCCTCTGTAGAGCAATCCAGTCAGTCCCATTCTCCCGCTGTTCCCCTGTATCTCACAAGATTATTTCCTCCAATTGTCCAGCCAGTTCAGTTGAAATCTTGGATCATCTCTAATTCCACCTTCCTCATAAGCAGTGAGTTTGTGTTTGTGAACACTCCGTACCTTAATAAAGTTATTAATGAAATGGTCGTAAATATTTTTTGATTTGATTTTGTTTATTATTGTCACGTATTAGTATACAGTGAGAAGTATTGTTTCTTGCGCGCTATACAGACAAAGCATACCATTTATAGAGAAGGAAATGAGAGAGTGTAGTGTTACAGTCGTAGCTAGGGTTGAGAGAAAGGTCAACTTAATGCAAGGCTGGTCCATTCAAAAGTCTAATGACAGCAGGGAAGAAGCTGTTCTTGAGTCAGTTGGTACGTGACCTCACATTTTTGTAACTTTTTCCCGACGGAAGTAGGTGGAAGAGAGAATGTCCGGGATGCGTGGGGTCTTTAATTATGGTGGCTGCTTTGCTGAGGCGGCGGGAAGTGTAGACAGAGTTAATGGATGGGAGACTGGGTTGCGTGATGGATTGGGCTACATTCCCGACCTCTCTGATCAAGTCCTCTCTGACAATCTCTGATCAAGTAATGCAGCAGTGTTGATTAAACACATGTTTTCCTCCAGAATCTGTACCTATGTTTTGCATTTAGTCTAGCCGTCTGCATCAAAGTTTTTAGTTCTCCAGGTCAGGAAGCAGTGAGCATGGGTCTGTCAGTCAGAATCAATCAGCACCTTCACAAGAATTGGGAGGGTATATATGAGGTACAGCAGTTTAAGAGTAGAGATAATGTATGAGATTGAGATTTACAGCTTTTGGTGAACAAGTCCAGAAAGAATGTGCAACTAAAAATGAAATTGTGAATTCTGAATTTTGTTCCCGTACTGACAGGGATGACTTTTGTAAATTCCTTTTACAGGTTTTGAGAAGGAGAAGATTTGCAGACAGAAATCTCAAAACCAAACGTCACGTCAAGACCTGACACATTCACTCAATTCAAAGGGACCTGAATATCATTGGTCTTTCAGTCTAGAATTGAATTGAAGTATGTACAGATGGAGGGCATTGATTGGATCATTATATGAGTGTGTATGAAGAAAGCGTGTATAAAGAAATGGTGTTCTGTCTGCTTCAGAAGGTTCTAATGATGTGGAGATGCCGGCGTTGGACTGGGGTAAACACAGTAAGAAGTTTAACAACACCAGGTTAAAGTCCAACAGGTTTATTGGGTAGCAAAAGCCACACAAGCTTTCGGAGCTCCAAGCCCCTTCTTCAGGTGAGTCACCGCAGTCACACCAGGAAGAGGCTGTTCACCTGCGCTGAGTGTGGGGAGGGATTCACACGGTCATCTCATTTGCTGACACACCAGCAAGTTCACACTGGGGAGGGGCCATTCACCTGATCCGTGTGTGGGAAGGGATTCACTCAGTCATCCAACCTGCTGACACACCAGTGAATTCACAACAGGGAGATGCCATTCACCTGCTCCTTGGGAAAGATTCACTGAGTCATCCAGTCAGCTGAAATACCAATGTGGTCACACTGGTGAGAGGCCACTGACCTGCTCTGAGTGTGGGAAGGAATCCGCTCAGTTATCCAACTTGCTGATGCACCAATGTATTCATACTGGAGAGAGACCATTAATGTGTTGTGTGTGTGAGAAGAGATTCATTGATTCATCCAATCTGCTGTGACACCAGCAAGTCCACATTGAGGAGAGGCCATTCCCCTGCTTTGAGTTCAGGGAAAGTTTAAATCAGTCATCCAACTTGCTGACACACCAGCAGGTTCACACCGATTAGAGACCTTTTCTTTTTAATCATAGAATCCCTACATTGCAGAAGGAGGTCACTTGGCCCATCGAGTCTGCACCGACCACAATGCCACCCAGGCTCCACTCCCATAACCCTACATATTTACCCTGCTAATCTCCTGACACAAAGGGGCAATTTAGCATGGCCAATCAACCTAACCCGCACATCTTTGGAATGTGGGAGGAAACCAGAGCACCCAGAATAAACCCACGCAAACAAAGAACAGTACAGCACAGGAAACAGGCCCTTCGGCCCTCCAAGCCTGTGCCGCTCCTTGGTCCAACTAGACCAATCGTTTGTATCCCTCCATTCCCAGGCTGCTCATGTGACTATCCAGGTAAGTCTTAAACGATGTCAGCGTGCCTGCCTCCACCACCCTACTTGGCAGCGCATTCCAGGCCCCCACCACCCTCTGTGTAAAAAACGTCCCTCTGATGTCTGAGTTATACTTCGCCCCTCTCAGCTTGAGCCCGTGACCCCTCGTGATCGTCACCTCCGACCTGGGAAAAAGCTTCCCACTGTTCACCCTATCTATACCCTTCATAATCTTGTATACCTCTATTAGATCTCCCCTCATTCCCCGTCTTTCCAAGGAGAACAACCCCAGTCTACCCAATCTCTCCTCATAGCTAAGACCCTCCATACCAGGCAACATCCTGGTAAACCTTCTCTGCACTCTCTCCAATGCCTCCACGTCCTTCTGGTAGTGCGGCGACCAGAACTGGACGCAGTACTACAAATGTGGCCTAACCAGCGTTCTATACAGCTGCATCATCAGACTCCAGCTTTTATACTCTATACCCCGTCCTATAAAGGCAAGCATACCATATGCCTTCTTCACCACCTTCTCCACCTGTGTTGCCACCTTCAAGGATTTGTGGACTTGCACACCTAGGTCCCTCTGTGTTTCTATACTCCTGATGACTCTGCCATTTATTGTATAACTCCTCCCTACATTATTTCTTCCAAAATGCATCACTTTGCATTTATCCGGATTAAACTCCATCTGCCACCTCTCCGCCCAATTTTCCAGCCTATCTATATCCTGCTGTATTGCCCGACAATGCTCTTCGCTATCCGCAATTCCAGCCATCTTCGTGTCATCCGCAAACTTGCTGATTACACCAGTTACACCTTCTTCCAAATCATTTATATATATCACAAATAGCAGAGGTCCCAGTACAGAGCCCTGCGGAACACCACTGGTCACAGACCTCCAGCCGGAAAAAGACCCTTCGACCACTACCCTCTGTCTCCTATGGCCAAGCCAGTTCTCCACCCATCTAGCCACTTCTCCTTGTATCCCATGAGCCTTAACCTTCTTAACCAACCTGCCATGTGGGACTTTGTCAAATGCCTTACTGAAATCCATATAGACGACATCCACAGCCCTTCCTTCATCAACCGTTTTTGTCACTTCCTCAAAAAACTCCACCAAATTTGTAAGGCACGACCTCCCTCTTACAAAACCATGCTGTCTGTCACTAATGAAACATGGGGACAATGTGCAAACTCCACACAGACAGTGACCCGAGGCCAGAATTGAACCCGGGTCCCTGCCCTGACTATGGGCGTTAATTGTATCAAATCTGTTTAAATATGTAGATAGAGGGCATTGATTGGATAATTATAGGAGTGTGTATGAAGAAAGTATGTATAAAGAGTTAGGAGTTAATTATATTCCAAGTAAAGATTAGCTCCAATTTCTTCCTTCACTATAAGACTGTCGGGATTATAACATGGTAACAGGGAATGTTTGTCTAATGGTGAAGTTTGGAAAATAAAGGAAAGTATATTTCAGACAGAAGCTTCCAATCCCAGCAGCTTTTGTGAGAAATGAGTGAAAGGCAGTGGGAATTGTCAGGGTCTGATTACCTGCTGATGCTCTCGGAGTCTGAACCATACAACCAGTGGAAGAATGAAGTGGCGATGTGGACACGGGTTACATCCCGATCAAGGAGGAAACAAGATCTGGCCTTGGCATTGTCACTTCCTAACACAAGGAAAATCAGCAACAAAGTATTTTTTGAGCTGGATGTCCTTCAGTGGGCTACTGATCAAGGTTTGGATCTTTTATTAGGTTTCATTGATGTGATTTACAAGAAAGATGATCCGATGGGTGCCTATGAAACATGGTCAGACTTTGTGGCACCAGCTCCGTTTCTGAATGATGAGTTTTGAGACGTGTGTGAACACATGAACATTCTGGTCAGGAACACAGCAGCTGAAAGATGGACTCTGTGAAAGGAATCACACGGTGATCGATGAAATGCTGCAGAAAATCTGAGCTGATCAGCCAAACTGCAAGTTGGTAACTGCACCGGCCTGGACGGTTCATGTAAAGAATTCACTTCATAGAACATAGAACATAGAACATAGAACATTACAGCGCAGAACAGGCCCTTCGGCCCACGATGTTGCACCGACCAGTTAAAAAAAAAAAAAAAAAACTGTGACCCTCCAACCTAAACCAATTTCTTTTCGTCCATGAACCTATCTACGGATCTCTTAAACGCCCCCAAACTAGGCGCATTTACTACTGATGCTGGCAGGGCATTCCAATCCCTCACCACCCTCTGGGTAAAGAACCTACCCCTGACATCGGTTCTATAACTACCCCCCCTCAATTTAAAGCCATGCCCCCTCGTGCTGGATTTCTCCATCAGAGGAAAAAGGCTATCACTATCCACCCTATCTAAACCTCTAATCATCTTATATGTTTCAATAAGATCCCCTCTTAGCCGCCGCCTTTCCAGCGAAAACAATCCCAAATCCCTCAGCCTCTCCTCATAGGATCTCCCCTCCATACCAGGCAACATCCTGGTAAACCTCCTCTGCACCCTCTCCAAAGCCTCCACATCCTTCCTGTAATGTGGGGACCAGAACTGCACACAGTACTCCAAGTGCGGCCGCACCAAAGTTGTGTACAGTTGCAACATAACGCTACGACTCCTAAATTCAATCCCCCTACCAATAAACGCCAAGACACCATATGCCTTCTTAACAACCTTATCTACTTGATTCCCAACTTTCAGGGATCTATGCACACATACACCTAGATCCCTCTGCTCCTCCACACTATTCAAAGTCCTCCCGTTAGCCCTATACTCAACACATCTGTTATTCCTACCAAAGTGAATTACCTCACACTTCTCCGCATTAAACTCCATCCGCCACCTCTCGGCCCAACTTTGCAACCTGTCTAAGTCTTCCTGCAAACTACGACACCCTTCCTCACTGTCTACCACACCACCGACTTTGGTGTCATCAGCAAATTTGCTAATCCACCCAACTATACCCTCATCCAGATCATTAATAAATATTACAAACAGCAGTGGCCCCAAAACAGATCCCTGAGGTACACCACTTGTAACCGCACTCCATGATGAATATTTACTATCAACCACCACCCTCTGTTTCCTATCCGCTAGCCAATTCCTGATCCAATTTCCTAGATCACCCCCAATCCCATACATCTGCATTTTCTGCAGAAGCCTACCATGGTGAACCTTATCAAACGCCTTACTAAAATCCATATATACCACGTCCACTGCCTTGCCCCCATCCACCTCCTTGGTCACTTTCTCAAAAAACTCAATAAGGTTAGTAAGGCACGACCTACCTGCCACAAAACCATGCTGACTATCACCTATCAATTCATTACTCTCCAAATAACTATAAATCCTATCCCTTATAATTTTTTCCAACATCTTGCCGACAACAGAAGTGAGACTCACCGGTCTATAATTCCCGGGGAAGTCTCTGTTCCCCTTCTTAAACAATGGGACAACATTCGCTAACCTCCAATCTTCTGGTACTATACCAGAGGCCAACGACGACCTGAAGATCAGAGCCAGAGGCTCTGCAATCACTTCTCTTGCCTCCCAGAGAATCCTTGGATAAATCCCATCCGGACCAGGGGATTTATCTATTTTCAGACCCTCCAGAATATCCTGCACATCCTCCTTATCAACTGTAATACTGTCTATTCTACTCCCTTGCAACCCAGTGTCCTCCTCAGCTATATTCATGTCCCCTTGCGTGAACACCGAAGAGAAATATTGGTTCAATGCTTCACCAATCTCCTCCGGTTCCACACATAACTTCCCTCTGCCATCTATAACTGGCCCTAAACTTGCCCTAACCAACCTTCTGTTCTTGACATACCTATAGAACGCCTTAGGATTCTCTTTAACCCTATCCGCCAAAGTCTTCTCATGTCCCCTTTTAGCCCTTCTAAGCTCGCTCTTCAACTCCCTCTTAGCCAATCTAAAGCTTTCTAGTGCACTACCCGAGTGCTCACGTCTCATCCGAACATAAGCCTCCTTTTTCTTTTTAACCAACAAAGAAACTTTTTTGGTGCACCACGGTTCCCTAGCCCTACCAATTCCTCCTTGCCTGACAGGGACATACCTATCACAGACTCGCAGTAGCTGCTCCTTGAAAAAACTCCACATGTCGGACGTTCCCAGTCCCTGTAATCTCCTAGTCCAACCTATGTTTCCTAATTCTCTCCTAATAGCCTCATAATTACCCTTCCCCCAGCTAAAACCACTGGCCCGAGGTTCATGCCTATCCCTTTCCATCACTAAGGTGAACGTAACCGAATTGTGGTCACTATCACCAAAATGCACACCAACTTCCAAGTCTAGCACCTGGTCTGGCTCATTTCCCAGCACCAGATCCAATATAGCCTCACCTCTAGTTGGCCTGTCTACATACTGAGTCAAAAAACCTTCCTGCACGCTTTGAACAAAAACTGACCCCTCTAACGAGCTAGAGCTATAACAATTCCAGTCAATATTAGTCAAGTTAAAATCCCCCATAACAATTGCCCTATTACTTTCACTCCTAAGCAGGATTGACTCCGCAATCCTTTCCTCAACCTCTCTAGAACTTTTAGGAGGTCTATAAAAGACTCCCAACAGGGTGACCTCTCCTCTCCTATTTCTAATCTCCGCCCATACTACCTCAACAGATAAGTCCTCATCAAACCTCCTCTCTGACACTGTGATACAATCTCTGACCAATAATGCTACCCCTCCCCCTCTTCTACCTCCTTCCCTACTTCGACTAAAACATTTGAACCCCGGGACCTGCAGCATCCATTCCTGCCCCTGCTCTATCCATGTCTCTGAAATAGCCACAACATCGAAGTCCCAGGTACTGATCCACGCTGCAAGTTCACCCACTTTATTGCGAATACTCCTGGCATTGAAGTATACACATTTCAAACCCTGCTCCACCCCACCTCTGCAATGCCGTGCATTGCAGTCCCCATCCATGCATCCCTCACTTTCAGCCCCACTACTCAGGATCCCTCCCCCCCCCCGAATCAGTTTAAACCTCCCTGCATGGCCTTAGCAAATTTACCCCCCAGGATATTGGTCCCCTTCTGATTAAGGTGTAGACCATCCTTCTCATAGAGGTCACACCTTCCCCAGTACGAGCCCCAATTGCTTAAGTACCTGAACCCCTCCCTCCTGCACCATCCCCTCAGCCATGAATTCAAACCTTCCCTCTCCCTATTCCTCTCTAAACTATCCCGTGGTACAGGCAAGAGTCCAGAGATAACCACTCTGTCAGTCTTGGCCTTTAGTTTCCACCCCAACTCCATAAATCCCTGCCTAATATCCCCTTCCCCTATCCTCCCTATGTCGTGTGTCCCCACATGTACAATAACTTGTGGTTTATCTCCCTCCCCCCTAAGAGTCCTGAATACCCTGTCAGACACATCCCGGACCCCAGCCCCTGGTAGGCAACACACCAACCCTGAGTCCCTACCTTTAGTTCCGACCCTCCTATCTGTCCCCTTAATTGTGGAGTCCCCAATCACAAGGCCCAGTCTTTTACAGCCCCTAACCACCTGAGCTTTCTCACTCGCCTCACCCCCAGAGATCTGCTCTCTATGCTCAGTTGATTCCTCCTCAACTGTAGCCTCCAGCACCGAAAACCTATTATGGAGGGGAACCGCCCCAGGGGATTGTCTTCCCGATTGCTTCTTACCCCTCCTCCTGGCATTGACCCAAGCCTCATTTCTAGGAGTTACTATTTCTCTATAACTCCTATCAACTTCCACCTCCGCCTCCCGAATTATGCGGAGTTCCTCTACCTCCCCTTCCAGCTCCTTTACACGCTCCTCCAGAAGCTGCAATCTAATGCACTTCTTACAACTAAAATCTCCTGAAACACTACTGGATTTCCTCACCACATACATCCCACAGGAGATGCAGCATACTGCCTGAACTGCCATCCCTGAAGCCATTACCAGCAAGAAAAAAAGAAAAAAAAACAAAAAAAAAAAAAACTTCCCCACACTTCCCCAACTGTCACTCTCTCCTGCAGCCCGAGCAGCACTCCCTCACTGAGACACCAACTGTCACACTCTACTGCAGCCCGAGCAGCACTCCCTCACTGAGACACCAACTGTCACTCTCCACTGCAGCCCGAGCAGCACTCCCTCACTTCAGGTGGTTGGAGAGTATAATCCCTGTTAATTGGTCTGCAGGAAAAATTCCAAATGACCCTCTGTGCTGGGGATAACCCTCCTGATTTAGAAGGGATGACAATTAGTACAATTTTTATTCATTTATTGTCTGATTGACTGTTTCACTGGTGCTCGAGCTAAGAAATTACTGTAGATCCTAGAAGAGGAGTGTCTTATAATGTAATACTTTGTACAAAATAAAGACCATATTTTTCAAATAGTTTTGAAATATTGTGTGTGTTGTTATAATTCGGGTCGAGAACATTAACGTTCAATGAGAAATCCAAACACCCATCACAAGATTCCAGGTTTTTAAACAAAATCAAACTTTCCATATTCCAGCTATTCTCCAGACTCCAAGATTTCATGAGGATCCTTCGATTAGCTTTCGGCTAAACACCTCTCCAACTTTCCTTTGAGATTTCAGAATTGACTCAAAACATGGACTCCTCAATCCAAGCATGGACTTCACTGCCTTCTTGCTGAGGGCTTTAAACATTGAGAACATCCCTGGTTCCTAATGACCTTCTCGGCTCCGGCTCCCACAGCTGGTTCACAGCTCCCACTCCCACAGCTGGTTCGCAGCTCCCACTCCCACAGCTGGTTCACAGCTCCCACTCCCACAGCTGGTTCACAGCTCGTGCTCCCACAGCTGGTTCACAGCTCCCGCTCCCACAGCTGGTTCACAGCTCCCGCTCCCACAGCTGGTTCATAGCTCCCGCTCCCACAACTGGTTCACAGCTCCCGCTCCCACAGCTGATTCACAGCTCCCGCTCCGACAGCTGGTTCACAGCTCCTGCTCCCACAGCTGGTTCACAGCTCCTGCTCCCACAGCTCGTTCACAGCTCCTGCTCCCACAGCTGGTTCACAGCTCCTGCTCCCACAGCTCCTGCTCCCACAGCTGGTTCACAGCTCCCGCTCCCACAGCTGGCTCGTGGCTCACAGCTCCCGCTCCCACAGCTAGTTCACAGCTTCTGGTCCCACAGCTGACGGTTTGCAAGCTCACTGCAGACTGCCTGGTTTCTGTGAGAACTACCCAGAATTCCAACCAAGGTTCCACTCTGAATCACTTATCTCCATGGTAACGGAGACCAGTTAGCATATCCAATAGATGTTTAAATTAATTAACTTGTAGTTTCAAAACCAAACATGTAACCCTGAGTCTGCTAGAAGAAGTCACCTCACTAATAAAGACAGGACATTAAATGTCAGATCCAATGTCTCCAGATCTCCAGCTGAAGAGGCTGAGCCCAGCCCCCTTTTTACAGTATTAGTTGCTACATTCATAGAATCATCATAGAAACCCTACAGTGCAGAAGGAGGCCATTCGGCCCATCGAGTCTGCACCGACCACAATCCCACCCAGGCCCTACCCCCACATATTTTACCCGCTAATCCCTCTAACCTACACATCCCAGGACTCTAAAGGGCAATTTTTTAACCTGGCCAATCAACCTAACCTGCACATCTTTGGACTGTGGGAGGAAACCGGAGCACCCGGAGGAAACCCACGCAGACACGAGGAGAATGTGCAAACTCCACACAGACAGTGACCCGAGCCGGGAATCGAACCCGGGACCCTGGAGCTGTGAAGCAGCAGTGCTAACCACTGTGCTACCGTGCCGCCCCGATCTGGTCAGTAAAGATCTAAATGTCCCAAATCTTGCATTAATTGTGCTACTTCCAGCTGCTTTTCACAATCCAGAAATGTGATTTTCAGTATCCACAATAATCAAATAACCCATGGTTGTTTTTTCTGAATCAAATTATTTGCAATCTTTTTGAATGAACATGTCAAAACTTAGGGAATTCCCTCTGTGTATTTAATTAGAAATGTCTCACTGTGACTCAGAGAGGAACAGTCCAGCTGCCCTTTTACAGTTCTTACCCTTCCAGTTTTGACTTTTTAAGCAAACATGGGCCACGCCTTGAGACTGCGAGTTCCCTCAGGTGTTTTTGTCAGATTCTCAACCCAGGTTTTTCATTTATCTTTCGTTAAAAAATACTAATTCTCAAACTAAAAATTTATTTCTAAAACATGAATGATCAGATAGACACAAACCTCTTCCTCAGGAAGAAATGAAAATGTATCACCATCTGAATATCCTATTTAGAATATTACAATTTTCTGTACATATTAATAACAGCCATGATCATATTGAATGGCGGAGCAGCTCAAAGAGCATCAGCCCACTGGAAGCAAAGTCATGAGACCGGTCAGTCCAGCAGAAAGAAACCCTCCGATGGTCCCACTTTGGGGAGGCGATGGCCTAGTGGTACTATCGCTAGACTAGTAATCCAGAAACGCAGCTAAAGTTCTGGGCACCCAGGTTCAAATCCCACCATGACAGATGGTGGAATTTGACTTCAATAAAAAATATCTAGAATTAAGAATCTACTGATGACCATGAAACTATTGTTGATTGTCAGAAAAAAACCCATCTGGTTCACTAATGTCCTTTAGGGAAGGAAATCTGCCATTCTTACCTGGTCTGGCCGACGATGACTCCAGAGCCACAGCAATGTGACTGACACTCAACTGCCCTCTCAAGGGCAACGAGAGGTGGGCAATAAATGCTGACCAGCGACACCCATGTCCCACACTGAATAAAAATAAAACTGTCAGAGTGAACATGGTTCAGTTCTGGATGTGAATAACAGCAGCAATAACAGCAGAATCCAGTCCCTGTAATCATTTGTGAACTCGCTGGTATCTGAACAGATTGGATAACTGAGTGAATGCCATCCTGCACAGACCCAGTGAATGGCCTCTCCCCAGCATGAAGACACGGGTGTGTCAGAAGGTTGGCTGAATCAATGAATGCTTTCTCATTCAGTTGAACAGCCTCTCCCATTTGTGAACTCGCTGGTGTGTCTGCAAGTGAGATAATCGATTAAATCTCATCTCACACTCTAGACAGCTGAATGGCCTCTCCCCTGTGTGAACTCGCTCGTGTCTCAGCAGGTCAGATGAAGTAGCGAATGCTTTCCCACTCAGAGCAGATGAACGGTCTCTCCCTAGTGTATCTGTAGGTTGTAAGAGAGAGAGAATCCCTTTCCACACTCAGAGCAGGTGAATGGCCTCTCCCCAGTGTGAACTCGCTGGTGCGTCTGCAACTGAGTTAACCGACTGAAACTCATTTCACACTCAGAGCAGGTAAATGGCCTCTCCCCACTGTGAATTCGCTGGTGTATCCGGAGATTGGAGGACCAAGAGAACGCCCTACCACACTCTAAGCAGGTGAACGGCCTCTCCCCTGTGTGAACTCACTGGTGTGTCATTAAGTCGGATGAATTCGTAAATCCCTTTGCACACTTAGTGGAAGTGAACAGTCTCTCCCCAGTGTGAATTTCCAGCTCCGACGGGAATCTGAATCCCTTTCCACAGTCTCCACAGTTTTTCCATGGTGTGAGTGTCCTTGTGTCTCTCTAGGTTCCTGAGTTGTCCACACACAGACTTTGTGTACGGTCTCTCCTTTGTAAATGGTGATGTTCTTTCAGGCTGTATAATGTCTAGCTGCATGGGTCTCGTTGCTTTTCCAGTCACACCAATGTTCAAAATCTTATGAAGCAGATAGAAGAGAGAAACATTTCTCCTGGACTCAAATGCCGATGATATTCTGGTCCCAATAATCAAACAATTATTCTTGATATTTGCTTTGAGATTTCAATCTGTAAATCCTCCTCCTCTGTTATTCTGAAAAGAGGTTTACAAAAATCATCACTGTCAGTACAGGATAGAAATTCAGGATGGACAAGTCTCATTTCTGTGGTCATATAACTGGACTAAAAATGTGTGGTAGACAGTATAGCATTTCTTAATGAGACAGATGGTGGGAGGGGGATTTGAGAAACCTTTATTTAGACAGCAAGAGGTCGGTAAGGATGGTGGAAGTGAAGGCGAATGCGTTCAAAATAAGATCAAATGGACAATGAGGAAGTTAATATGCAGGGTTAAGGGGATAGAGAGGGTGAATGGGACTGAGTGAATTTCTCCAAAAAACAGTTGACATGGACTCAAGATTTCAAATTGATTCCTTCTGAACTGGAATGTCACTTTGACTGGAAATGTATAACAAAGCTACATATGCAGGGCAGCACGGTAGCACAGTGGTTAGCACTGTGGCCTCACAGCTCCAGGGACCCGGGTTTGATTCCTGGTTTGGGTCACTGTCTGTGCGGAGTCTGCACATTCTCCACGTGTCTGCGTGGGTTTCCTCCGTGTGCTCCGGTTTACCCCCACACTCCAAAGATGTACGGGTTGGGTTGATTGGCCATGCTAAATTGACCCTAGTTTCAGGGGCATTTGCAGGGTAAATATTTGGGGTGACGGGGATAGGGCTTGGGTGGGATTGTTGTCAGTGCAGGCTCGATGGGCTGAATGGCATCCTTCTGTACTGTAGGGATTCTGTGATTTTATATTATATGACAAGAATAAAACTAACAATACATGAATCTTATTACTGAAACAAAAATATACCGAGATGTACCTTCTATCAACAGAAGACATATATCTGTCGTTATTAACCTAAAAAGTAAACATATTTCCAGAAAAGTCCAATGGAATATTGAAGGACACCGTTTCACATTTAAAAAACTTTTACTTTAGAAATTTATCTAAAATCAGCATCACTAAATCATGCAAAGAGAGAAACGGTATTTGAATAGACAAGATAAATTACACTTTAAAAACTCAGACAATAAAAACAGGTTCCACAAAATCACAAACATTTCCCCCTCAGTATATTTGGCTCTAATATTTGGTTCCAGAGTATTTCTGTCTCTCTCATTCTCAGGGGCAGAAATAAAGTGTTTTCCTCACAGATGTTGTCCAGAGGAGGAGGTTTGAGTCTGTGTGTGAAGTTTGAGTCTGTGTGTGAAGTTTGAGTCTGTGGTGAAGTTTGAGTCTGTGGTGAAGTTTGAGTCTGTGGTGAAGTTTGAGTCTGTGGTGAAGTTTGAGTCTGTGGTGAAGTTTGAGTCTGTGTGTGAAGTTTGAGTCTGTGTGTGAAGTTTGAGTCTGTGGTGAAGTTTGAGTCTGTGTGTGAAGTTTGAGTCTGTGGTGAAGTTTGAGTCTGTGGTGAAGTTTGAGTCTGTGGTGAAGTTTGAGTCTGTGGTGAAGTTTGAGTCTGTGTGTGAAGTTTGAGTCTGTGTGTGAAGTTTGAGTCTGTGGTGAAGTTTGAGTCTGTGGTGAAGTTTGAGTCTGTGTGTGAAGTTTGAGTCTGTGTGTGAAGTTTGAGTCTGTGGTGAAGTTTGAGTCTGTGTGTGAAGTTTGAGTCTGTGGTGAAGTTTGAGTCTGTGTGTGAAGTTTGAGTCTGTGTGTGAAGTTTGAGTCTGTGTGTGAAGTTTGAGTCTGTGGTGAAGTTTGAGTCTGTGGTGAAGTTTGAGTCTGTGTGTGAAGTTTGAGTCTGTGGTGAAGTTTGAGTCTGTGTGTGAAGTTTGAGTCTGTGTGTGAAGTTTGAGTCTGTGTGTGAAGTTTGGGTCTGTGTGTGAAGTTTGAGTCTGTGTGTGAAGTTTGAGTCTGTGTGTGAAGTTTGAGTCTGTGGTGAAGTTTGAGTCTGTGGTGAAGTTTGAGTCTGTGTGTGAAGTTTGAGTCTGTGTGTGAAGTTTGAGTCTGTGGTGAAGTTTGAGTCTGTGGTGAAGTTTGAGTCTGTGTGTGAAGTTTGAGTCTGTGTGTGAAGTTTGAGTCTGTGGTGAAGTTTGAGTCTGTGTGTGAAGTTTGAGTCTGTGGTGAAGTTTGAGTCTGTGTGTGAAGTTTGAGTCTGTGTGTGAAGTTTGAGTCTGTGTGTGAAGTTTGAGTCTGTGGTGAAGTTTGAGTCTGTGGTGAAGTTTGAGTCTGTGTGTGAAGTTTGAGTCTGTGTGTGAAGTTTGAGTCTGTGGTGAAGTTGGAGTCTGTGTGTGAAGTTTGAGTCTGTGTGTGAAGTTTGAGTCTGTGTGTGAAGTTTGAGTCTGTGGTGAAGTTTGAGTCTGTGGTGAAGTTTGAGTCTGTGTGTGAAGTTTGAGTCTGTGGTGAAGTTTGAGTCTGTGGTGAAGTTTGAGTCTGTGTGTGAAGTTTGAGTCTGTGGTGAAGTTTGAGTCTGTGTGTGAAGTTTGAGTCTGTGTGTGAAGTTTGAGTCTGTGGTGAAGTTTGAGTCTGTGGTGAAGTTTGAGTCTGTGGTGAAGCTACAAACAGAAGCTGTTCTGTTTCAAATCAAACTGCGGGACTTGGAAGAAAATGATGGGAAGAGATTTTGCAAAGTCCCCTCCCCCACTCCCTCAGCTGGCAGCCCAGCGCGCAGGCGCAGAGAGCGCTGCTGAGCCGAGCTGTCCGGAGCAGGCGCAGAGAGCGCTGCTGAGCCGAGCTGTCCGGAGCAGGCGCAGAGAGCGCTGCTGAGCCGAGCTGTCCGGAGCAGGCGCAGAGAGCGCTGCTGAGCCGAGCTGTCCGGAGCAGGCGCAGAGAGTGGTGCTGAGCCGAGCTGTCCGGAGCAGGCGCAGTGCGGCTGCCGCCAGCGGTCGCTCTCGATCTCTTTTTGGAGCCGCAGCCGCCGGAGAGCGAGGGGGGAGGGGGAGATCACCGAGCGGCTTCTCGCTCTGGCCGGAGCCGCCAGCCGGTTGCCTGGAAACCTTGGCTCGATGTGGTGCAGGGGGAGGGGAACAATGGGTGGGGGCGGGGCTCCCGGGTCCGCGCGCCCGGGCCTGCGCACTGGAACCCAGCGACGTCACCGCGGAGCAGAGTGATTCCTATTGGCTGATTCAGGCAGGGCTCTATTGTGATGTCACAATGCGGAAGTTGGCCAATGAGCTTCAGAGTGAAACTTCCTCCTCTGTGTTTCTCCCTTTCCATTTCTTTTCTCATTCTGGGGGAAATTGCTGACTTGCAGCAACTGAAGGGAAAGGAAGTGAATCCAGTCTGTATATTCTATACATTTTTAGTTCAGTCGTTTAGACATATATCTGTCTGGCAGCCTGCATGGAGATTTCCAGCTCTCTGTATTCAGGGCAGGAAGCCGTGAGCATGGATCTGTCAATCAGCCTCAATCAGCACCTTCAGGAGAATTGGGAGGGTGAATATTAGATACAGCAGAGTGAGAATGGAGGGAGAGTGTGTAGGATGGAGATTCACAGCTTTTGGGGAATATGCGAGGAAAGAATGCGTTATAGAAACTAAAATGATGTGTTCTGAATTTCTATCTTATACTAACTGTGATGTCTGTTGTAAATTTATATTACAGGCTATCAGGAGGTGAGGATTTACAGTCAAAAATCTCAAGCCAAACGTCATGTCAAGAACTGACAAAGTCACTCAATTTGATAGAACCTGAATATCATCTACCTTTGAATCCAGAAGAGAAATGTTTCTCTGTTCTGTCATCTTCAAAAGATTTTAAGCATGAGTGAGAGTGGAAAAGCACTGAAACATGCCCACACCCAAGTGAGCGCATTCCAGTGTAATGACTGTGGAAAGAGCTTTAACCAGTTACACAGCCTGAAAACACATCGCAGCATTCACAGCGGGAGAGACTGTACCTGTGTTCTGTGTGAGATTTAACTGATTGTTTAACCTGGAGAGTTACAAGGACATCAGCACCATGGAGAAACCGTGGAAATGTGGAGACTGTGGGAAGGGATTCATATCCCCATCTCAGCTGGAGATTCATCAACGCAGTCACACTGGGGAGAGGCCATTCACCTGCTTTGTGTGTGGGAAGCGATTCACTCACTTACCTAATCTGCAGAGACACCAACGAGTTCACACAGGGGAGAGGCCATTCAGGTGCTCTGACTGTGGGAAGGGATTCGCTCATTTATCCAGCCTATGTGCACACAAAGTCACTCACACCCAGGAGAGACCCTTTAAATGCTCTGACTGTGGGAGCAGATTCAAAAGCTCTGGTGAACTGGTATCCCACCAGCGCATTCACACTGAGGAGAGACCGTTCAGCTGCTCTCACTGCTCAAAGAGGTTTAAAATGTCATCCAAACTGCGGATACACCAAGGAATTCACACTGGGGAGAGACCATTTACCTGCTCTGTGTGTGAGAAGGAATTCACTCATTTATCCAGTCTGCGCGCACACAAAGTCACTCACAGCAATGAGAGACCCTTTAAATGCTCTGACTGTGGAAGCGATTTCAAACGTGCTGTGGAACTGAGAGACCACGAGCGCATTCACACTGAGGAGAGACCGTTCAGCTGCTCTCACTGCACAAAGAGGTTTAGAAATTCATCCGACCTGCTAACGCACCAGCGAGTTCACACCGGGGAGAAACCGTTCACCTGCTCTGTGTGTGGGAAGGGATTCATTCATTCATCCCACCTGCTGAGACACAAGTTCACTCACACCAATGTGAGACCCTTTAAATGTTCTGACTGTGGGAGTAGCTTCAAAAGCTCTCGGGATCTGATGATTCACCAGCGCATTCACACTGAGGAGAGACCGTTCAGCTGCTCTGTCTGCACAAAGAGATTTAGAATGTCATACAACCTGCGGAAACACCAGGCAGTTCACACCGGCGAGAGGTCATTCACCTGCTCCGGGTGTGGGAAGGGATACATTCAGTTATCCAGCCTGCTGAGACACAATGTCACTCACACGCAGGATAGATCCTTTAAATGTTCTGACTGTGGAAGTGGCTTCGAAAGCTCTGGAGAACTGGTGTCCCACCAGCGCATTCACACTGAGGAGAGAGCGTTCAGCTGCTCTCACTGCTCAAAGAGATTTAAAACATCGTTCACACTGCGGGTACACCAGCGAGTTCACACAGGGAAGAGGCCATTCACCTGCTGTGTGTGTGGGAATGCATTCACTCAGTTATCCCACCTACAGAGACACCAGCGAGTTCACAAGTGATGACAGGGGTTGGATTCTGCTGTTATTGCTGCTGTTAATCACATCCAGGACTGAACCATGTTCATTCGGACAGTTGGTGAAGTGGGAGGGTCGGAGGGTTTCTTTCTGCTGGACTGGCCAGTCTCACAACTTTGCCTCCAGTGGGCTGATGCTCTTTGAACCTGGGAGAGCACATTTCCACTGAAATGATCCACAAAACTAATGAAGGACATTTATTTTATCCTTGATCATAAATTTTTCCTACGACTACTGGTCGATCTAAAATAAATACAGAAAAAACTAGAAAATCAAAGCCAGTCTGGTAGCATCTCTGGAGAGAGAAACAGAGATAACCTTTTATGTCCAATGTAACTCGACTTCAGAACGAAAGCGAGGGAGAAATGTGATGGGTTTGATGCTGGTGAGAAAGAGGGGAGGGGCAGGTAGAACAAAAGGGAAAGTCAGGGATTGGTTCGAGGGTGGGTGAAATTAAATGACAAAAATATGCTGGAACAAAAGGCAAAGGGAGAGGTAATGGTTGTGGTAAAGAAACAAAGCATTGGTCCAGAGTAAGTGTTAATGGCAGAATAAAGGACAGCTCTGTCTGGAAGCAAAAAAACATGAAAACAAGATACAGACTGGCACTCAGCAAAAAAACCCATCAAAATGGAGGAGAGAGTTCAGGGTGTGAAGTTGTTGAACTCAATGTTGAGTCCAGAAGGCTGTAAAGTGCCTCATCGGAAGATGAGGGGCTGTTTGTCCAGCTTGTGTTGGGCTTCTCCGGAACATTGCAGCAGGCCGAGGACAGAAATGTGAGTGTGAGAGCAAGGTGGTGAATTCTAATAGCAAGCTGAAGGTCAGGGTCATGCTTGTGGACTGAGCGGAGGTGTTCCACAAAGAGGGCAGGGAACAGGCTACAGATGAATTAAAGAGAAACCATTTGTGTCCAGAACATTGTGAACATCCTTTACTCTGGTTGTCTTTGATCCTCAAGTCATTTTCTGTTTGTTTTAACCATATTCTGTTTCATTAATAAACTTTTATCAGTAAAAATATTTGATTTTTCTGGATTTTTCCTGCTGAGATTGATGCACTTTAGGGAAAGTGGGTGAGAGGGGTTGGCAGGCTCTTTAACAGAAAGTGAGTCCCTCTAAGGTAATTGGCAAAGGAGCCAGAGGGGGAGATGAGATTTTGTGTTATTTTTTGACACAGTGAGTTGTTCTGATCTGCCTGAAAACAGATTAAATAGAATCTTTCCAAAGGGTAAAGACTTGAAAGGGAAGAATTTGCAGGGCTGTGGGGAAAGAACAGAGCAGTTGGATGAATCAGAGTCCTTTCAAAGAGATAGCAGAGGCACAATGGGCTGAATGGACTCCTCCTGCAGCCTGTCAATCTCAGCCTCCTGCTTCTGTGCAGGTTAGAAGGGCAGATTTCATTGCAGCCTTTTCCCTGTTTATGTATTTAAAGAGACGGGTTTCTCTTTAGCTCTGAGTGACCGATATAACAATTGGTTGGAGGCCCATTTCCCACTCAGTCCTCCAGCACCTTCCTGTCTCTCTATTAGTGCGACACCCATGGCAGTTTCCCAACTGGGGCGTAGGCCCCATTATTCTCAGCTAAATTCAGCCCTCAGCTCCGTCACCTGGCTGTCATTGACACGAGCAATAGAGAGACAGAAAGGTACCCCAGGCTCAAATGGGAATCGAAACTTGTGGCTTTAAATGAACTGTTAGAATTTCTGTGACATTCAATAATTTAAAAAGTGAATTTAAACCCAGTGAATAAATTAAAGAATCACATGACAAAACTTCAAGTTTTTTGACATTTATTCCAACAAACTGGAAGCAACAATGACTAAATACTGTTCTTTGTAGGGAACATTGCCCTTAAACTGTAAAATTGAACTTTGCCCTTTTACTCTTAACACAATCAAATATCCCACTCAACGGTTATATTTTACTCTGTCTCCAAAATTTTCCAAAAACCAGTCCAAAGTGATTCTTCACTCCCCGAGTGTTTATTTCCTTTTCCAGTCTGGCAACCTTTAATCCCAGAACTGTCCTTCACAGTGATGGTTCTCCTGGACATTTTCCCACTAACACAAGCAAGGCGAATCTTCCAGCCTTGTTACACAATCCTCAGGAATTTGTGACCAACATTCAACATCAGAGCAGAAGTAGCCATTTGGCCCTTTGAGTCTGCTCCACCATTTATTTAGATCATGGCTGATCTTTTTGTGTTGAGTTCCACATTCTCGTTCTACACCCAATACTTTTGATGTCCTTATCCAAAAGAATTGGTATGAAGGCAAAATTCTGCTGTTGCTGGAATCTGAAACAGACACAGGAAATGCTGGACAATCTCAGCAAGTCTGACAGCATCTGTAAAGAGAGAATGGAGGCAACATTTGGAGTCAGGATGACCCTTTATCAGAGCTGAAAACAAAGAAAATCAGACAAAATTCATCCTGTGAGGGTCAAGAATTGGGAAGCAATCTATTAAACCTCCTCTGAACCACTTTCAATGCATTTGTATCATTTCTTAAATAGGAGACAAAGCAGCACCCAGTGTTCAAGATGCAGTCTCAGCAATGCCCTGTATAACTGAAGCAGAACATCTTTACTTCTATGTTCAATTTCTTTCGTAATAAAGGATAACATTCCATTTGTAAGAACTTTGATTTATTTGAACTAAGATTTATGGGGGTTCTCTTGTTTACAATAACCTCCCTCATCGTAAATCACACCAGGTTCCAGTGACTTAACCATATGGCAAGAAAGAAAGCAAGCTTTAAATGGTGAAATCAGAAAGTTTGTTAACCATTAAAAATGTAACAAGTCAGAAAGATAAAAAGCAAAGTGTCGATTAACAGTTAATAGAGAAAGTTTAACTTTAACAATTGAACAGACTTCTCTCCATCCCTCAGACCAGGACATGACGTGACGGCTCCGAAAACGTGGATAACTTGTAAAACCAACAGCTCTCAACACCTCTCTGGAAACATCTCTCCCTCCACCTCTCTCTACCAAGTTGCCTTCTCAAGACCACTTTTTTATACTTTAAAAATGCTGAAAGCCCATCTTAGCCAATTCCCATAAATCTTCAATTATGAACTAAAATAGACACGAGTTTTCGGGTGATTTAAAAACAAATGAACTGTCTGCTGAAAGGGTTAACTTTTCTACAGAACCTAAAGAGTGAGCAGCAAAAACTTGGCACACAATTACATCACTTTAACAACCATAGAAAATCACAGCTCAGAAACAGGCCTTTTGGCCCTTCTTGTCTGTGCCGAACCATTTTTTGCCTAGTCCCACTGACCTGCACTTGGACCATATCCCTCCACACCCCTCTCATCCATGAGCCCGTCCAAGTTTTTCTTGAATGTTAAAAGTTAAATGTTAAATTTACCACTTTATCCGGCAGCTCATTCCACACTGCCACCACTCTCTGCGGGAAGAAGCCCCCCGCTAATATTCCCTTTAAACTTTTCTTTCACCCTTAACCCATGCCCTCTGGTTTTTTTCTCCCCTCGCCTCAGCGGAAAAAGCCTGCTTGCATTCACTCTATCTATACCCGTCAAAATCTTATACACCTCTATCAAATCTCCCCTCAATCTTCTACGCTCCAGGGAATAAAGTCCCAACCCATTCAATCTCTTTCTGTAACTCAGCTTCTCAAGTCCCGGCAACATCCTTGTGAACCTTCTCTGCACTCTTTCAGTCCTTCCTGTAACTAGGTGACCAAAACTGTACACAATACTCCAAATTCGGCCGCACCAATGCCTTGTATAACCTTACCATAACACTCCAACTTTTATACTCGATACTCCGATTTATAAAGGCCAATGTACCAAAGGCACTCTTTACGACCCTATCCACCCTTGACGTCACTTTTAGGGAATTCTGTACCTGTATTCCCAGATCCCTCTGTTCAACTGCACTCTTCAGAGTCCTACCATTTACCCTGTACGTTCTACTTTGGTTTGTCCTTCCAATGTGCAATATCTCACACTTGTCTGCGTTAAATTCCATTTGCCATTTTTCAGCCCATTTTTCTAGTTGGTCCAAATCCCTCTGCAAGCTTTGAAAACCTTCCTCACTGTCCACTACACCTCCAATCTTTGTATCATCAGCAAACTTGCTGATCCAATTTACCACATTATCATCCAGATCATTGATATAGATGACAAACAACAATGGACCCAACACCGATCCCTGCGGCACACCATTAGTCACAGGCCTCCACTCAGAGAAGCAATTCTTCCATTGAGCCGGCATCTCCACATCACGTTCTTCCATTGAGCCAGTGTCTAATCCAATTTACTACCTCCCCATGTATACCTAGCGACTGAACCTTCCTAACTAATCTCCCATGAGGGACCTTGTCAAAGGCCTTGCTGAAATCCAGGTAGACAACATCCACCGCCTTCCCTTCATCCACTTTCCTGGTAACCTCCTCGAAAAACTCTAATAGATTGGTCAAACATGACCTACCACGCACAAAGCCATGTTGACTCTCCCTAATAAGTCCCTGTCTATCCAAATATTTGTAGATCCTATCCCTTATCACACCTTCCAATAATTTGCCCACCGACATCAAACTTACTGGCCTATAATTTCCCGGATTTCTTTTGGAACCTTTTTTAAACAACGGAACAACATGAGCCACCCTCCAATCATCCGGCACCTCCCCCGTGAATACTGACATTTTAAATATGTCTGCCAGGGCCCCTGCAAGTTCAACACTAGCTTCCCTCAAGGTCCGTGGGAATACCCTGTCCGGTCCTGGGGATTTATCCACTCTGATTTGCCTCAAGACAGCAAGCACTTCCTCCCCTTTAATCTGTAAAGGTTCCATGACCTCCCTACCAGTTTGCCCTATTTCCGTAGACTCCATGCCCGTTTCCTCAGTAAATACGGATGCAAAAAAACCATTTAGTATCTCCCCCATCTCTTTTGGTTCCATACACAGTCTACCACTCTGGTCTTCAAGAGGACCAATTTTATCCCTATCCTTTTGCTCCTAACATACCTATAGAAGCTCTTTGGATTTCCTTCACTCTGTCTGCCAAAGCAACCTCATGTCTTCTTTTAGCCCTCCTGATTTCCCTCTTAAGTAGCTTCTTGCACTTTTTATACTCCTCGAGCATCTGATCTGTTCCTTGCTGCCTGTACATTTCATACAACTCTCTCTTCCTCTTAATCAGTGTTACAATCTCCCTCGAGAACCAAGGTTCCTTATTCCTATGTACTTTGCCTTTAATCCTGACAGGAACATACAAACTCTGCACTCTCAAAATTTCTCCTTTGAAGGCCTCCCACTTTCCATTTACATCCTTACCAGAGAACAGCCTGTGCCAATCCACACTTCCCAGATCCCTTCTCATTTCATCAAATTTGGCCTTTTTCCAGTTCAGAACTTCAACCCGAGGACCAGATCTATCCTTATCCACGATCAGGTTGAAACTAATGGCATTATGATCACTGGATCCAAAGTGTTCCCTCACACTCACATCCATCACCTGCCCTAACTCATTTCCCAATAGGAGATCCAATATCGCATCCTCTCTAGTTGGCACCTCTATATACTGATGCAGAAAATTCTCCTGAACACATTTTACAAACTCTTCCCCGTCTAAACCTTTAACAGTATGCGAGTTCCTTCTTACAAGTTTAAAAAACTTCCCTAACAACAAAACAAACTTGATGTTCAACTGCATACATTATTTTTTTTGTTATATTCATCAACCTAATTATTTTAAGTTGATCAGTTATTGTGAGGGATGATTAACTTCTGTTCTTTATAAACTGGTTCACTCATTTTGTTAATTCTACATGGGCTCGAGAATCAGAACCCAGACTTTATCATCCTTATCTTTTCTCCCTTTGCCACGACTCCCTCTGTTTTGCGGGAGGGTCGTGGGGATTCCAATCAGACCGAATCAAATTATCATAAAAGTAAAATACTGCGGATGCTGGAATCTGAAACGAAAACAGAAAATGCTGGAAGATCTCAACAGGTCTGGCAGCATCTTTGGAGAGAGAATAGAGTCAATGTTTTGAGTCTGGATGAGCTTCTTACAAAGTGTCACCCACAATCGAAACGTTGTTTCTATTCTCGAATCATTTTATCGATAAGCTTCTTGTTCTTAGTTTCCAAATGGCAGGTAAGAGACCTGTCCGGTCCCCACTCGAGCTCTGGTTTTTCACTGGCCATGCGTGGATAGGATTATAACTGTTAGAATCTACTCTCAGAGATCTGCTTTTCAGACCAGTGCTACTTGGAGAATACCATCACTTCAACAAATATCGGGTCACAAGTCCCTCACAGTTCTTATCACAAATTGACGATAGGTTAAGCAATGCCTCAGAACGCTTTTTAACTTCTTAACCAACTACCTACCACTGTTTGTTGATTGGTCGGACCCCTTTTTTACAGATTCAGGTCTCTCAGCCGCTGAACACCAGCCGGTCCTGGAATAAGTTTAATTTGAACTCATTCTGAGTCAATATTCTCACCAGGTCCTCTGTTGGGACCCTGCTAAGCAGCTTTAATGGTCCATGATTGCAGAAACTGAGAAGTTACAGGAATGTGGTCAAGATAGTCCAGTCCCATAATGCCTCACATTCAATCTGCAGTCCTTCGATTATAACAGAATATGTGGCTGTATGTAGCTTCCTCGGCCATGGTCAACCCAACTCTGCCTTCTTGAACTGCTACAATGCCTCAGGTGTCAGTACACCCACAATGCTGTTAGAGAGGGAGACTGTAGGTGGATACCAGATTGATATATTCCATTCAACCACACCCAAGATGAGTTATTCCAATTCCTTTATTGTCCAGGACAATATATCCACAATATCTTTAAAACAGAAATTAAACATTCCCATTTGATTTCAGGTAGTAACACGTTCTGTTACTTTGTTCTTTATTGTCAATGTCAGGCTGGGGTTGTTCCCCTTGGAGCAAATGAGGTTAGGGGAGATTTGATAGAGGCGACAAGATTCTGACAGGTTTAGATAAGGTGGACAAAGAAAAGCTGTTCCCATTAGCTGATGGGACAAGGATGAGGGGGAGACAGATTTAAGGTTTTGGATCAGAGATGCAGTTGAGGGGGAGGGGGGGTGATGTGAGGAAGAATATTTTGATGCAGCGAATGGTAATGACCTGGAACTCGCTGCCTACGAGGGTGGAGGAAGTGGAGACAATAAACAATTACAAAGGAAATTGGATGGGCATTTGGGGGGGTTTCAAACAGAAATGCTGACTAAATATCTCTGAAGTTCCTAACACCCTGTCACTCTGTGATCCGTGTGAAATTTGAAACCAGGTATTCGCAACGAGACTCAAGGAGCATCAGCCCACTGGAGGCAAAGTTGTGAAACCGACCAGTCCAACAGAAAGAAACCCTCCGACCCTCCCCATTGACCAACTGTGAGAATGAACAAAATGCAGTCCTGGATGTAATTGAGAGCAGAAACAATAACAGCAGAATCCAACCTCTGGAATCACTCGTGAACTTGTTGGTGTCTCAGCAGGTGGGATGAAACTCTGAATCTCTTCCCACACACAGAGCAGGTGAATGGCCTCTCCCCAGTGTGAACTCGCTGGTGTGTGCAGAGGTTTGAGAGGTCAGTGAATCCCTTCCCACACTGAGAGCACATAAATGGTTTCTCCCCAGTGTGAACTCGCTCATGTGTCCGCAGACTGGATAACTGAGTGAACCCATTCCCACACTGAGAGCAGGTAAATGGTCTCTCCTCAGTGTGAACTCGCTGGTGTCTTCGCAGGCCTGATGAATTACTGAATCCCTTCCCACACTGAGAACAAGTGAATGGTCTCTCCCCAGTGTGAACTCGCTGGTGAGTCCGCAGGTTGGATGACTGAGTGAATCCCTGCCCACACTGAGAGCAGGTGAACGGCCTCTCCCCAGTGTGAACTCGCTGGTGTCTTTGCTGGCCGGATGAATCACTGAATCCCTCCCCACACTGAGAGCAGGTGAATGGCCTCTCCCCAGTGTGGCTGCGCCAATGCGCTTCGAGCTCAGATGGGTATCCGTATCTCTTCCCACAGTCCGCACATTTCCATGGTTTCTCCATGGTGCAGGTGTCCTTGCCTCTCTCTTGGGTGGACAATCAGTTGAAGCCTCGTCCACACACACAACACGGGTACAGTCTCTCCCTGCTGTGAATGATGTGATATTTATTGAGGCTGTGTAACTGGTTAAAGCTCTTTAGTCAGTGCACTGGAACACTCTCACTCCAGTGTGGCAGAGTGTTGGTGCTTTTCCAGTCACACTGATGTTTGAAATCTTTTCAAATCGACAGACCGGACAACCATTTCTCCTTCTGGATTCAAAGGCCGATGATATTCAGGTCCCGAGGAATATGACTCTGTCACGTCAAGACGTGACGTTTGAGATTTCAGCCTGTGATTCCTCTTTCAATATCCTGTAAAATAAGTTTACAGAAGTCATCAGTGTCAGTACAGGATAGAAATTGAGAACACGCAATTCTAGTTTCTATGGAACATTCTTTCCTCTCTCCAGACTCGGAACATTGGCTCTATTCTCTCTCTATCTGGGGGATAGCGTGGGAAATGATGCTGTGGTAGATCAGCCAATTCTCAATGAATGGTTGAGGCAGTTCGATGGGCTGAATGGCCAACTGCAGCTCCTGTTTCTTATGATTTGTGTGTGGTGGACAGGAAGCAGTGAGCACGGATCTGTCAATCAGCCTCAATCAGCACCTTCAGGAGAATTGAGAGGATGAATATTAGATACAGCAGAGTGAGAATGGAGGGAGAGTGTGTGGGATGGAGATTCACAGCTTTTGGGGAACGAGAGAGGAAAGAATGTCCATTAGAATCATAGAATTGCTGCATCTTATCAACCGTCCCTGAGCTTTCACAATGAATCGCTCTTCTCAGGACACTCTTATCTCTGACTTGTCTGTGCTGCTGGCAGTCTCACAAAGCAGCTGCCTGTGTGCTGATACGGGAGGCCCTGCTCGGCAAGTTTAATGCTCCATGACTGTGTCTTTAATGACTGGATAGCTGCAGGAATGTGGTCAAGTCCGCTAAATCCAGGATGCTTCGTATAGTTCATAACTCTCCATTTTGTTAACATAGTACATATGGATATTAAATACATAGAAAGGCAAAATATTGCAGATGCTAGAATCTGAAACAAAAACAGAAAATGCTGGAAAATCTCAGCAGGTCAGATCATCTGTGGAGAGAGAATAGAGCCAACGTTTTGAGTCCGGATGACCTTCCGGCAGAGGTCTGACAAAGGGTCATCCAGACTCGAAACATTGGTCTATTCTCTCTCTGTAAATATATATAACACATCTGCCTCAGCCTTGGCCCACTCTAACACATACAATTGTGCAATGGTGACTAGCAGGTCAGACAACTGATCAGAATATAAAAAATGGCCAAGAATGAGGAAAAGAATGATAAGGGAGGAAAAATTAGAGTGTGAGAGAAAGCTAGCTCGAACTGTAAAGACCGACAGCAAGAGGAGGTATTTGAAGAAAAGTTAATAAATGGAGCACTAGTCATAGGGCACAGCACAGAACTAGACCCTTCAAGTCACTGATCAAGATCCCCTGTAATCTTTGGTAACCTTCTTCGCGATCAATGATACCTCCAAATTTAGTATCACCCACAAACATACTAATCATGCCTTGTACATTCACATATAAATCATTGATATAAATATTGAATAACAAGGGTCCCAACACCAACCCCTGAGACACACCACTCGTCACAGGCCTTCAGTCCGAGGAACAACTTTCACCCATCACCCTCTGCTTCCTCCATTGAGCCAATTCCGAATCCAATTTGCTAGCTCTCCCTGGATCCCATGCGACCTAACTTTCCAGACTAGGCTGCCAAGCGGGACCCTGTCAAAGGCCTTGCTAAATTCCATACAATCAACATCTGTCCTAGCCTCATCCATCCTCTGGATTACCTCTTCGGAAAACTGTAAAAGATTTATTAGACATGACTTCCCGTGCACAAAGCGGTGCTGACTATCCCTAATCACACCGTCAGAATCCAAATGTTGGTAGATTCTGTCCTTCACAATCCCCTCCAGTAACTTACCCACCACTGATGTCAGACTACCGGCCTATAATTCCCAGGCTTCTCTTTGCTACGCTTCTTAAACAACAGAACAACATTAACATGTTCTATTCTTCCAGAACTTCACCAGTAGAAAGAGATGAAACAAATATCTCTGCAAGGGGCTCTGTAATTCCTTCCTGAGCCTCCCACAAGATCTGAAGATATACTTGATCAGACCCAGGGGATTTATCCACCTTAATGCACTTTAAGGCTGCAGATACCTCCTCCCTAGTAATATGCATGTGGTCCAAGACATCACAGCTTCTTTCTCTTATTTCTTCAGCATCCATCATGTTCTCCTCAGGAAACACCAAGGAGAAATATTCATTAAAAATCGCACCCATCTCCTGTGACTCCATCCTCAGATAGCCATGCTGATTTTTAAGGGGATCTATTCTCTCTCTCGCCACCATTTTACTCTTAATATCGCGATAGAACCTCTTGGGATTTTCATAGAATCCCTACAGTGCAGAAAGAGGCCATTTGGCCCATCGAATCTGCACCGACCACAATCCCACCCAGGCCCTACCCCCATATCCCGACATATTTACCCGCTAATCCCTCTAACCTACGCATCTCAGGACACTAAGGGGCAATTTTAGCATGGCCAATCAACCTAACCCACACATCTTTGGACTGTGTTAAAGTTAAATTTTCTTTAACTTTACCTGCCAGATCCATATCATACCCTCTTAAGTGTTCCCTTACACTTTTAAGAGTCATCGAGTGATTCACTTGTCCCCGATTGTCTAAACCCAATGTCTGCTTCCTTCTTTTACCTGACCAGAGCCTCAATGTCCCTTGTCAGCCAGGGATCCCTAAATTTACCATTCTTTCCCTTCATCCTGACAGGAATATACTGCCCCTGGACTCTTTATCGCACTTTTAAAACCTCCCATTTGCCAGTCATTCCTTTCCCTTCAAACAAACTCACCTAATCGACATCTGCTCGATCCTGCCTAATGCCCACAAAAGTGGCCCTGCTCCAGTTTAGGGCCTTGACCTGTGGACCTGTCCTATCTTTTTCCTGAACTATTTTGAAACTATTGGTGCTCCCAATAGTGCTCCCTGACTGACACTTCAGTCACTTGCTCCACCTCATTTCTTAACTGTCTAATAGAAAGTAAGTCCAGGATTTGCTAATGAAAAATAAGGAGCTGGGAGATGAATTGAACAAGTATTTTGCCTCGGTGTTCACAATAGAGGATACAGTTAAAACTCAGAAACAGCTGGAAATCAGAAAACAGAAGTGTGGGATGAACTCTGAAAAAGCACAATTCCCAGGGAAGTGGTCCTCAGCAAACTGTTGGAGCTGTGGGCTGATGAGTCCTCGGGTTCTGCTGGACATCATTCTCGAGTCTTAACAGAGTGAGATAGTTGATGTGTTGTTCAATTTTCTAAAATTCCCCATCGGGAATTGGATAAAGGGAAACCGGTGGATGCGCTGTCCTTAGATTTCCAGAAGACATTTGATGAGTTGCCACATCAAAGGTTATTGCAGCAAATAAAAATTCATGCTGTGGGGATGACATATTGGCGTGGATAGAAGATTGGCTAACAGCAAACAGTGGGCAGAAATGGATCATTTTCTGGTTTAAGAGAGAGAGAGAGACCTGGGCCAACCTTTCCAGAGTCTGCACCCTCCCTGGATTCAATTCCTTTCCCTTCAGTTGCTGCAAGTCCCCAATTTCCCCCAGAATGAGAAAAGAAATGGAAAGGGGGAGAAAAGAAAGTGTTTTACTCACAGATATTAGCGACAGGAGGAAGTTTCAGTCAGTCTGAAGATCAATCTTCATTCACACAAAGCCTGCGCTCAGATTGGCCGGAAGACCAGAATCCTTCCGGTCCTCCAACTCTTCCCATTGGTCAACACCTCAGCATGAAGATCAGAGGGTGGGTTCTCCCCCGCACATGCGCAGCTTTCCCTCTCCCCCGCACATGCGCAGTCCCGGGCCAGGGGGAGGGGGAGCTCACCGAGCGGCTTCTCGTTCTGGCCGGAGCCGCCAGCCGGTTGCCTGGAAACCTTGACTCAAGGAGGTGTAAGGGGAGGGGAACAATGGATGGGGGCGGGGCTCCCGGGTCCGCGCGCCCGGGCCTGCGCACTGGAACCCGGAGACATCACCGCGGAGCAGAGTGACTCCTATTGGCTGATTCAGGCAGGGCTCCATTGTGACGTCACAATGCAGAAGTTGGCCAATGAGCTTCAGAGTGAATCTTCCTCCTCTGGACAACATCTGGGAGGAAATCAATGTTTCCCCCTTTCCATTTCTTTTCTCATTCTGGGGGAAATTGGGGACTTGCAGCAACTGAAGGGAATGAAGTGAATTCGGTCTGTATATTCCACACATTTTTACTCCAGTAATGTGGACATCTATCTGTCTGGCAGCCTGCATGGAAATTTTCAGCTCACTGCATCCAGGGCAGGAAGCAGTGAGCATGGATCTGTCAATCACACATGAGGACGGCCTCAACCGGGATCTTGGGTTCATGTCACACTATCTGTAATCCCCACGACATGCCTGGGCTTGCAAAATCTCACCAACTGTCCTGGCTGGAGACAATACACATCTCTTTAACCTGTGCTTAACCCTCTCTCCACTCACATTGTTTGTACCTTTAAGACTTGATTCCCTGTAAAGACTCGCATTCCAACCATTACCTTGTAAATTGAGTTTGTGTCTTTATATGCCCTGTTTGTGAACAGAACTGATGAAGGGGCAGCACTCCAAAAGCCTGTGGCTTATGCTACCAAATTAACCTGTTGGATTTTAACCTGGTGTTGTGAGACTTCTTACTATGCTTACCCCAGTCCAACGCCGGCATCTCCACACCCTGAGTGGAAACAGAGAGAAGTAGGAGAGGCCGGAGGTGAGGAGAGAGATTTTATGCATCGACAACTCAACAGGAACTTTGACAGAATTTCCAAACCCTGTGAACACCATCAGCTCCAAGTTCCTCTCCAACTCACACACCATCCTGACTTGTCTGACATCCAGTACTGAAAGAACAGAAATTTATTTCATATAAATACTGGGAAGACTGAACCCATTGTGTTCAGTCCCCACTACAGACTCCATTCCCTCGCCAACAACTTTATCTCTCCTCCTGGCAACTGTCTGAGGCTGGACCAGGCTGTTCATAACCAGGGTGAAATAGTTCATCCCAAGATGAGCTTCCAGCCACATGTCCACATCATCATCAAGACCACCTTCATTCATGGAAGCATTAATAGTAATTAATTAATGATAATGAATAATAAAATACAGCGTAGAAGGAGGCCATTCAGCCCATCGAGCCTGCACCGACAACAATCCCATCCAGGCCCTTTCCACATATTTACCTGTGATACCCCTGATACCAAGTGGCAATTTATCATGGCCAATCCGTCTAACCGGCACATCTTTGGACTGTGGAAGGAAACCGGAACACCCGGAGGAAACCCACACAGACACGGGGAGAATGTAGAAACTCTGCACAGACAGCGACCCGAGGCTGGAATTGAACCCGGGTCCCTGGCGCTGTTAGGCAGCTGCACTAACCACTGTGCCACCGGGCCACATGTCAGTGCCATCGTCCGACTCCAGCCCAGTCTCAGCTCATCTGGAACTCTCACCCCTTCCATTGTGACGTCACACTCACCCATTCCATTGTGACGTCACACTCTCACCCATTCCATTGTGACGACACACCCTCACCCATTCCATTGTGACGTCACACTCTCACCCATTCCATTGTGATGTCAGGGCTTCCCTCTCCAATCACAATCCCTGCCGGCCTCAATGGCGGCAGTCAGCCCGGGTCTAACACTACAAGCTGCCGCTCCATTTGATACAAAGGGGGGGACCGGGAAGTTCATTTCCGGTGTTTGGGTTTGAACAACATGTTTACAAAGTCTCTCCACCCACCCGCCACATTTATCATTCCCCGCGCGCCGCCCTCTTACCTCGTATTGATCTCGCTTCCAAATTAAAACCGTCCGTCTGTCGCCATTTCCCGCACTGCGCATGCTTCAGTTCCCGCCTCACATTCACTCCGATTGGTTGGAGGACCAGCCGCTCCCGCTCGGTCCTCCAGCTCCGCCCCCTCTTCCTATTGGTCCGGAGCTGCCGTCAATCAGTCCCTCGGTCATTGTGATGTGGAGCATGCGCAGTGTCATTGCTGTCCTTGGCGCTTGTTTGTCCCGGAGAAGCGGAGTCAGCGTTAGGCGGTGGCTGGGAGGATTTGGAAACACTTTGTGGATCCGCAAACCCTTCAGAATCATTGTCAGCTCCCTGGTTTGCAGCTGCGGGGCTTCTCCCTCCCTCCCTCCCGGGAACAGGCCCAGGTGGGTGGGGAGGATTCACAAACACCCGCTGGAGGCCCCAACACCCCCAGTAAAAAGCTGCAGCTCCCGGGTTTGCAGCTTTTTCCCGGGAGGGAGTTGGGGAAGTTTTGTGGAGACAATTCCCGGTTGGTTCAGTTAGTGGTTCCTGGAGCTCAGAAACCCTGAGTTAGCATCCAGAACCCCATATTGGGTGGTAGTTTTATTAAATACTTTTTATTTATTAATCATCTGTTAAAGAAAATATGAATTTGTTTTGAAAAATCATTTTATAACACTTGTGAAAATACCCATTAAAATAGCAATTCTCCCAATGTATTTCATAGAATCCCGACAGTGCTGAAGGAGGTGATTCGGCCCATCGAGTCTGCACTGGCAACAATCCCACCTAGGCCCTGTTCCCGTAACCCCACATATGTAACCTGCTAATCCCTCTAACCTACTCATCCCAGGACCCTAAGGGGCAATTTAGCATGGCCAATGCACCTAACTGGCATCTCTTTGGACAATGGGAGGAAACCGGAGCATCTGGAGAAAACCCACGCAGACATGGGGAGAACGGGCAGACTACACAAGGACAGTAACCCCAGTTGGGAATCGAACCCAGGTCCCTGGAGCTGTGAGGCAGCAGTGCTAACCACTGTGCCACCTCCATTGCTGATGAGAATTTTAATTTACTGACTTGGGAATTAATTCTCAGGAATAGTCATTCTGAAAATGACCATTAAAATGTGTTTTAATTTACCCCACAATGCCAGATTTCAGTTTGCATTTCAAAATTGAATTGAGAATGTCTGAGAGCAAATGGTAAAATGAGGTTTGAGACACCAGCTGCAATTATTTTCTGTGACTGATGATACCTTTGTGCCTGTGCAGGAGGTAATTCCGCTGCTGTTGTGGCACAAATAAAATGGAGCCTTTCCTCGGAACAGGCCCATGTTAATGGTCATCGTGGTGTTTCATTGGTGAGCAGAGCACATGTGCCCATTGTGGTAACAACAGAGTCAGTGGGGCTGCACGTCCCCTGACTTGGAAGGAAAATAATTGACTCCTTGATTGTACTCTCAATCTGCACATGGTCTGGAGGACTGAATCCAGCTGGAGGGAGAGGGAGCTGGGCTCAGAGTGGAGATGGGGCAATGAGTTTGATTTCAGCTCAGGGACAAGAGAGAGAGTGTGGGATGGGGATTACAGCTCAAGATAAATGAGATAGAGAAATGTTTCGTGGAAACTGAAATTGTCTGTTCTGAATTAGTTTTTTAAAACTCTTTTTGCAGGGAACTTGATGAGGAGGATTCACAGACAGGAAACTCAAACTAAACTTCAGATCAAAGTCTGACAGAGCCATTCTGGCCTGAATATGATTGCTTTTGACAGTGGAGGGAGAAATCATTCCCTGTTTTGTCAGTGGGAGAAAATTTCAAAATTCAATGTGACAGCAAAAGAACGGAGACACACACGCACCCAAGTGAGAGTGCTCCAGTGAACTGACTGTGGATGGAGCTTTAACCAGTTACACAGCCTGAAAAACATCACACCATTCACAGTGGGGAGAAACCATACACATGGTCTGTATGTGGGTGAGGCTTCAACTAATCATCCAACCTGGAGAGACAGAAGGGCAACAGCACCGTGGACAAACCGTGGAAATGTGAGGATTGTGGTAAAGGATTCAATTATCCATACTTGCTAGAAAACCATAGACACAGTCACACTGGAGAGAGGCCATTCATCTGTTCTGTGTGTGGGAAAGGATTCACTACCTCATCCCACCTGCTGTTACACCAGCGAACTCACACTGAGGAGAGGCCGTTCAGCTGCTCCACCTGTGGAAAGGGGTTCTCATGTTCACCCAACCTCAGTGCACATCAGCGAGTTCACACTGGGGAGAGATCGTTCACCTGCTCCTTGTGTGGGAAGGATTTTGCTGGGCCATCCGGTCTTTGGTCACACCAGCGAATTCACACAGGAGAGAAGCTATTCACCTGTTCTGTGTGTGGTAAGAGATTCACTCTGTCATCTAACCTGCTGTCACACCAGCGAGTTCACACAGAGGAGAGACCGTTCAGCTGCACTTCCTGTGGAAAGAGGTTCAGGTCTTCATCCAACCTCAGTGCACACAAGCGAGTTCACACTGGGGAAAGGCCGTTCACCTCTTCCACATGTGGGAGGGAATTCACCAATTCATCCGGCCTCCTGTCACATCAGCGAATTCACACTGAGGAGAAGCCATTTATTTGCACATACTGTGGAAAGAGTTTCAGGCAGTTATCAATCCTCACTGCACATCAACGCACTCACACTGGGGAGAGACCATTCACTTGCTCCATGTGTGGGAAGGGATTCACTCAGTCTGGCAGCCTGCATTTACATGAGCTCACCCACACTGGGGAGAGGCCATTCACCTGCTTTGTGTGTGGGAAGGGATACACTCGGTCATCCCACTTGCTGACACATCTGCAAGTTCACAATTGTCAGCAGGAGTTGGATTTTGCTATTACTGCAGCTGTTAATCACATCCAGGATTGATAGTCTGACAATATTTGGTTTGTTTCTGCTGACATTAACAATCCCTACAACTGGCTGAAGTTTAATATTCTGAGATGTCACTGATTTTCAGGGCTGCTGTGTCCCTTTTTAAAAGCAACATCTGTGATTTTTTTTAATTCAGGAACTCTCAACAGGAAGTTGTTTATAATAAGTTTATGAACTTTTCCTGCAATCTTAAATTGATGTTTGGTGCAAGCTGTACAATTCAGTGTCTGGAAGGTTCCACTGATTAAGATTTCCAATTAGAAAATGCTGACAATTCTTACTGACTTGCACATTATTCACAGTGACACTTCCCCAATCACATTTAATTATCAAGGGACATAAAACAATGCACAGATACTTGTTCAGATACCTGAACTTGAATATTGCTGAAAAGAGAGACCTGTTGCTGAATCTCTTCATCATGCACTCATCAGGACAAACAGAAGAATGCCAAATTTCAAATGATCACAATTAGTGGACTCTCATTGACATGAAGCATCACCATGGAGAAATCAATAGAAGACTGTAGGTTTCTCAAGCTTCTGGGAAATTCAAAAAAGGTGCAAGGCTTGAAAATTCTCCTTTTGTTTGCAGGGAAAGGATCACTGCGTATAAATGTAAGTTGCTTCTCGCAACTACAACTGAGCCGTATTATGAACTCGACTGATTATCTTCAATTGATTATGAGTGTAGCTATTGGCACACTCAGGATTGTTCAGCAAGTGCTGCCCAATCTGTAATCACAGCAAACATTGTATTTTTGGTTTTGTGAGTGTGGGCTGCTGAAAAAAATCACTACCTATTCTGACAAATCAAACAACATGCTGTTTTATTCTATCAGCCACTCACTGGGATGTACAGCCTAGTTCCTGGCACTGCACTGGCAAAGATATTCATAGTAAGAAGTTGAACAACACCAGGTTAAAATCCAACAGGTTTATTTGGTAGCAAAAGCCACGAGCTTTCGGAATGCTGTTCCTTCATCAGGCTCCCACCCACCTGACGAAGGAACAGCGTTCCGAAAGCTAGTGGCTTTTGCTACCAAATTAACCTGTTGGACTTTAACCTGGTGTTGTTGGACTTCTTACTGTGTTTACCCCAGTCCAACGCCGGCATCTCCACATCAAAGATATTCATACCCAACCTTGCTCATTTGTGTGGGAGGCTGAATGCCTTTTTGGTGCTGGCAGCAAATTAGTGGAAAGTATCACTCGTGTAACCACGACATAGCCGCAGAATGAAACAGATTAGTGTTCCCTCTGTATTGTGCAGCCTTGTGATTGTGCTAAAGGCCATCACTTTCAGATCTGAAAAGTTGTAAATCTACAGCGGGTGTTTGGAAGCCATAGCTCCCTCCCCACCCCAACTTCCGGCTCCATTTCTCCTGCAGCCCGACCGACTCACCCGCTAAATAATGTGCCATATCCCGCACTCGCAAGACTCCGAGCTCAACTCCGCGCACGCTCCAAATATAACACTGCGCCTGCGCAATAGGCTCCTGTGGAATGAATAGGACACTTTCACACCCGCAGGGGCACCTGGGAATTAACGGCGTCATTGTCAAAGACGATAATAGAAAATTATCTTGTGCAATTAAGATCAATTAATTTTTAAAAATGCATTCCTCGGAATTTGTGCGCTGACATTCTCTACTTCTAAAATTGATTTATACCAGTGCTCTCCTGTGGGAATACCCCGAGTTTTTAAAGGTTTTCCCACTGGTTTCCCTCTCTGCTCCCCTGAAGGTACTTACACTGGTTGGGTAAATCCCACAGAGACTGGTTTCTTTCACTTTCTTTCTCGTGATGCTGAATATTCTGTTTTATAGAATGATACATCACAGATGGAAACCATTTGGCTCATCCTGCCCAGTCGGGCTGTCTTTAAGATCTATCCAAATAATCCCACAGCCCTGCTGGCAGAGTGAGAACAATATCTATATACTGCAGCAATGCAGGAGGTGAATGGAAAATGTTTTCCAGTTGCATACCTCTCAGACACACTCACCCCGAGAAAGATAAATTGGCTTGTGTACTAAGAACAAAGAAAATTACAGCACAGGAACAGGCCCTTCAAGCCTGCACCGACCATGCTGCCCGATTTAACAAAAACCCTCTATCCTTCTGGGGACCATATCCCTCTATTCCCATCTCATTCATGTACTTGTCAAGACGCCCCTGAAAAGTCACTACCGTATCTGCTTCCACTACCTCCCCCGACAATGAGTTCCAGGCACCCACCACTCTCTGTGTAAAAAATCTGCCTCGTGCATCTCTTATAAACTTTACCCCTCGCACCTTAAACCTATTCCCCCTAGTAATTGACTCTTCCACTCTGGGAAAAATTTTCTGACTATCCACTCTGTCCATGCCTCTCATAATCTTGTAGACTTCTATCAGGTCTCCCCTCAACCTCCGTCACTCCAGTGAGAACAAACCAAGTTTTTCCAACCTCTCCTCATAGCTAATGCCCTCCATACCAGGCAACATCCTGGTCAATCTTTTCTGTACCCTCTGCAAAGCCTCCACATCCTTCTGGAAGTGTGGCGACCAGAATTGAACACTATATTCCAAGTGCGGCCCAACTAAGGTTCTATAACGCTGCAACATGACTTGCCAATTTTTAAAATCAATACCCCGGCCGATGATGTCAAGCATGTCGTATGTCTTCTTGACGACCTTCTCCACCTGCATTGCCACTTTCAGTGACCTGTGTACCTGTACACCCAGATCCCTTTGCCTATCAATACTCCTATGGGTTCTGCCATTTACTGTATATTTCCTATCTGTATTAGACCTTCCAAAATGTATTACCTCACATTTGTCCGGATTAAACTCCATCTGCCATCTCTCCGCCCAAGTCTCCAACTGATCTATATCCTGCTGTATCCTTTGATGGTCCTCATCGCTATCCGCAAATTCACCAACCTTTGTGTCTTCCGCAAACTAAGCAGATATTAACTTGAATATTCCTACGTTCGAAGGAATAAACCCTAGCCTGTCCAGCCTCTCATGATCACTCAGACCCATTAGTCCCGGCAACATCCTCATAAATCTTCTTTGCACTCTTTCCAGTTTATCAATGTCTTTCCTATAACAGGGTTACAAAAACTGTACACAATACTCCAAGTGCAGCCTCACCAACGACTCATACAACTATAACATAATGTCCCAACTCCTATACTCAGTGCCCTGACTGATGAAGGCCAGTGTGCTAAATGCCTTCTTCACCACTCTGTCTACCTGTGACATCACTTTCAACGAACGATATACTTGTACTCCTGGGTTCCTCTGTTCCTCAACACTCCCCAGGGCCTTACCATTCACTGTATAAGCCCTACCCTGGTTTGACTTTCCAAAATGCAACACTCACACTTAAGACCATAAGACATAGGAGCAGAATTAGGCCACTCGGCCCATCGAGTCTGCTCCGCCATTCAATCATGGCTGATATTTTTCTCATCCCCATTCTCCTGCCTTTTTCCCATCACCCCTGATCTCCTTATTAATCAAGAACCTATCTATCTCTGTCTTACAGACAGTCAATGACCTGGTCTTCACAGCCTCCTGCGGCAAAGAGTTCCACAAATTCACCACTCTCTGGCTGAAGAAATTCATCCTTATCTCAGTTTTAAAGGATCGTACCTTTAGCCTGAGGTTGTGCCTCTGTACTCTGTATTATCTGTACTGAAATCCATTTGCCAATCATCGGCCCACTTCCTTAACCGATCAACTGATGAAGATCCCCCTGTAATTTTTGATAACCTTTTTCACTATCAGTGATACCTCCTAATTTAGTATCGTCTGCAAACTTGCTAACCATGCTTTTTATGAATTTTTAAACAGCCATCCATTTCTCTGTTTCACCTCTGCCCTCCCTGATCAGCTCTCTGCCATTGTCTACCTTCCTCTACCTCTAATAATGGGTGTATTTTAACTATTATTTCCGCAAGCTTTGTCTTGATGAGGTTTTTCCCACTTCACAACTCTATTCACTGCTGATTTACCAGCTTAGTCTTACAATGTTCAGGAATTGTTTCTTTTCCACTGGAGATCATTTCCCTTCCACTTCTGAGCTTATATTGACCAACAAAATCTGATACATTTTTATTCCCTGTAATTCATTCTGCCCACCCTGAAACGTTAATCTTCTTTCTGTCTAAAAGGATGGTCTCTTTCCAAATGTTCACAATTAAAGGGCAGGAGATGGCTGACATTTAAGGGGACAGTAAATTAATATAGAACAGAGATATGTCTAGTGTTATTATATGGTACCCAGATGAGATATATTATTTATGTTTCTGTAATATATATTTATTATTATTTCTTGCATTGTAATATAATGCTGCAGCGATGTTATACATTTCCAGTCATAAAGTCATTACAGCACAGAAGGAATCCATTCGGTAACTCGAGTCCATGCTGACTCTCTGTATAACATTCCAGTCCCATTCCCACTCTATATCCCATTCTCCTGAAAGTTTATTTCCTTCAAGTGCCCATCCACTTTCATTTTTAAATAGAATCCATAGATATGGATGGAGATTTACAACTTTTTGGGAATGAAATAGGAAAGAATGTTCCATAGAAACTAGAATTGTCTGCTCTGAATTTCTATCCTATACTGACTGTGATGACTTTTGCAAACTCATTTCACAGGATTTTGAACAAGGAATCACAGGCAAAAATCTCAATCGTCACATCTGGACAGAGTCATATTCCTTGGGATCTGAATATCTTGCAATATGGAACTGTAGCTACGTTATATATTTCCAGACATCTCTTCCCTCAGAGGGTTGTTAGTCTTTTGGATTTCTCTTCCACAGGGACCAGTGGAGGCTGAGGATCATTGAATATATTCCAGTTAGACAGATCTTTGACTGACAAGGGTGTCAAGGGTTATGGGGAACAGACAAGAAGATGGAGCAAAAGCTAAGATGTGGGGGGATTTCTTCACTCAAGGATGTGGTAAAGCTTTGGAATTCTCAACCCCTGAGGACAGTGAAGCCTCAGTCATCAACTATTTTCAAGAGAGCGATTGATTGGTTGCTAGATATTGAAGATATCAAGGGATATGGGTTTAGTGTGGGGAGAATGATGCTGAGGTAGATGAATGAATTATCTCATTGAATAGTTTAAAAGGCTCGATGGGCCAAATGGCCGACTGCAGCTCCTATTTGTTATGGTCTCTGTGTCCAGGACAGGAAGCAGTGAGCATGGATCTGTCAATCAGCCTCAATCAGCACCTTCAGGAGAATTGGGAGGGTGAATACTAGATACAGCAGAGTGAGAATGGAGGGAGAGTGTGTGGAATGGAGATTCACAGCTTTTTTGGACTGAAATAGGAAATGTTCCATAGAAACTAGAATTGTCTGTTCTGAATTTCTATCCTGTACTGACACTGATGACTTTTGTAAACTTGTTTTACAGGATATTGAAAGAGGAATCACAGGCCGAAATCTCAAACGTCACGTCAGATCTGACAGTCATATTCCATGGGAGCTGAATATCATCGGCCTTTGAATCTAGAAGGAGAAAAGGTTGTCCAGTCTGTTGATTTGAAAAGATTTCAAGTGTCAGTGTGACTGGAAAAGCACCGACACACGGCCACACTCGAGTGAGAGTGTTCCAGTGCACTGACTAAAGAGCTTTAACCAGTTACACAGCCTGAATAACTATCACATCATTCACAGCAGGGTGAGACGGTACCCGTGTTGTGTGTGTGGACAAGGCTTCAACTGATTGTCCACCCAAGAGAGAGGCAAGGACACCTGCACCATGGAGAAACCATGGAAATGTGGGGACTGTGGGAAGAGATACAGAGCCCCATCACAGCTGGAAGCTCATCGGCGCAGCCACACTGGGGAGAGGCCGTTCACCTGCTCTCAGTGTGGGGAGGGATTCACTCAGTTATCCCACCTGCGGTCACACCAGCGAGTTCACACTGGAGAGAGACCGTTCACGTGTTCTCAGTGTGGGAAGGGATTCACTCGGTCATCCCATCTGCAGTCACACCACCGAGTTCACACTGGGGAGAGGCTGTTCATGTGCTCTCAGTGTGGGAAGGGATTCTGTGATTCATCCAGCCTGCAGACACACCAGCGAGTTCACACTGGGGAGAGGCCGTTCACCTGCTCTCAGTGTGGGAAGGGATTCACTCAGTCATCGAGCCTGCTGAGCCACCAGCGAGTTCACACTGGGGAGAGGCCGTTCACCTGCTCTCAATGTGAGAAGAGATTCACTCGATTATCCAGCCTGCGGATACACCAGCGAGTTCACACTGGAGAGAGGCCGTTCACCTGCTCTCAGTGTGAGAAGAGATTCACTCGGTCATCCCACCTGCTGAGACACCAACGAGTTCACGAGTGATTCCAGGGGTTGGATTCTGCTGTTATTGTTTCTGTTCTCAATTACATCCAGGACTGCATTTTGTTCATTCTCACAGTTGGTCAATGGGGAGGATGCTCTGATTGTGGGAAGGGATTCACTGATTCATCCGACCTGCTGAAACACCAGAGAATTCATAATAGGGAGAGGCCATTTATCTGCTCTGAGTGTGGGAAGGGATTTATTGATTCATCCACCTTGCGGAGACACCAGCGAGTTCACACTGGGGAGAGACCATTCACTTGCTCTGATTGTGGCAAGGGATTCAGTCAATCATCCAACCTGGTAAAGCACCAGCGAATTCACACTGGGGACAGGCCATTCACCTGCTCCGTGTGTGGGAAGGGATTCACTCAGTCACCTCACCTGCTGAAACACCATCATGTTCATGAGTGACTGCAAGGACTGAATTTTGCTGTTAATCTCATCGAGGTCCCAACCATTTTCATTGGTGTCTGTTTCTGCTGATGTTAATAAACCCTGGCCCAGTTGTAAGATTTGTATTGTGGATTGTCTAGTCTGAGTCCTGAACTCGTAAATAAAAACAAGAAGTGCTGTAAAAACTCAGCAGGTCTGACAGCATCTCTGGAGAGAGAAACAGAGCTAATGTTTTGACACTGAAGAAGAGTCACATTCAACTGGAAACATTAATTGTTCCTGACTTTACAGATTCTGTCAGACTTACTGAGATTTTGCAGCAACTTCTGCTTTTAGAATGACGGTGAATGCTGGATACATGAATCAGAGACTGGTGTAAAACTGGGATCTGCTCCTAAATCAAAGTGAAACAGCAGGTTAAAGTTTCCAGTCTGAAAAGTACTATGGTTGTTATACTATATATACCATTTTAAGGCTGGTTTTAACTCATTTAAAATAAACCTGTTTAAAATATATTTGTTAAAGTCAGTATTAAAATACGAGTTGGATGAGTTCACAGGAGCCTGTTAACCGCTGGGACAATTATTCAACAAACATTGTCTGTCCAGACAGAGAAGAAGCTGCAGTTTGTTTGCAGGAATTCCCTGTTTTATTGATGTGTGTGTGTTAGACATCAGGATAACTAAAAATACACAAACCTGGACATCAATGGTGATCTGATTGACAGTTACTCTGGGAATCACTCCCACTGTGAAACTTCAGCACTGACACTGCTGAATGTTGTAGGCTCAGGGAGTGGGGCCTCCAGGAGTGGACTGTAAAAAAGCTGGGTTTCAGTATCCTGACTAATATATGGTGAGGAACCAGAAAAATCCTGACTGAGGAACTGCCTGGGGTTTTACCAGTGTAGGTTCAGGGGCGAATGATTCCTGACTCCCTGAAATGTCTGATATTGAACCCAGTTTGGAACAAGATTCATTCAGTTTCCAGGAGAATAGAGACAAATATCACCCACAACTGAGAGAGAGAAAAACAGCCACCTTGATCAATGACTTGGATGAAGCCAGAATTGATGATACAAAGATAGGTAGAAAAGCAAGTTGTGAGGTTATTACAAAAAATCTGTAAGGGACGCAGATAAGTTACCTGAATGGACAGAAAAATGGCAGATGGAGTATAGTGCGGGAAAGTGGGAGCTTTTCCACTTTGGCAGGAAGAATAGAGAAGCAAAAAATTGTTTAAATATACAGAAACTGAAGAATACTGCCGTAGAGAGGAATCTGGGTGTCCTTGTTCATGAATCGTGAAAAAATAGGGTGAAGGTACAGCAAGTAAAGAAGAAGGCAAATGGAGTGTTGGACTTTACTGCAAGGGGGTGGAGTTTGAAAAAGGGAACTTGCTGCACCTACACAGGACATTGCTGAGATAGCAGCTGGAATACTGTGTACGGTTCTGGTCTCCCTACTTATGGAATGACATGCTTTCATTGGAATGAGTTCAGAGAAAGTTCACCAGGCCCATTCCTAAGATGAAGGTGTTGCCTTTTGAGGAAAGGTTGTGAAGGTGTAGGGGAGAATTCTCCCATCCCACCCACCACAGGAATCGTAGCAGGCCAGGGGGTGGACCACACAAAGGTCCTTTGACCTCGGGGCAAGTGATGCCGCAGAATCCAACTCGTCTTTTGGGGAAGGGTTGCACCGATACTCATTGGGTTTGGAAGAATGAGCAGTGAACATTCTGAAACATATAAGATTCTCATGGACAGTTGACAGGCGAGAGGCCAAGAGGATGATTCATGAAGGAGTCTTGAACTTGGTGCCACAGATCTACAAGGAAGCCAAGTGTATTCTTTTAGCCCTTACAGACACCAATACTTTATCCTCTGTTTTAGTCAGGTTAGTCAGAGGTTTAGTCAGGTGTGGTGAAAGCTTCAACCAATCATCTGGCCTTTTGGAACATAATTGCAGTCACAGGGAGATGCCATGGAAATGTGGGGATTGTGGGAAGAACATAAGAACTAGGAGCAGGAGTAGGCCATCTGGCCCCTCGAGCCCTCATGGCTGATCTTTTTGTGGACTCAGCTCCACTTACACACCCGCTCACCATCACCCTTAATTCCTTTACTCTTTAATAATTTATCTATCCTTGCCTTAAAAACATTCAATGAGGTAGCCTCAACTGCTTCATTGGGCAGGGAATTCCACAGATTTGCAACCCATTGTGTGAAGAAGTTCCTCCTCAACTCAGTCCTAAATCTGCTTCCCCTTATTTTGAGGCTATGCCCCCTAGTTCTAGTTTCACCCACCAGTGGAAACAACTTCCCTGCTTCTATCTTATCTATTCCCTTCATAATCTTATATGTTTCTATAAGATCTCCCCTCATTCTTCTGAAATCCAATGAGTATAGGCCCAGTCTATTCAGTTTCTCCTCATAAGCCAACCCTCTCAACTCCGGAATCAACCTCGTGAATCTCCTCTGCACCCCCTCCAGTGCCAGTATATCATTTCTCAAGTAAGGAGACCAAAACTGTACACAGTACTCCAGGTGTGGCCTCACCAGCACCTTCTACAGCTGCAATAATCTTGCTGTTTTTAAACTCCATCCCTCTAGCAATGAAGGACAAAATTCCATTTGCCTTCTTAATTACCTGTTGCACCTGCAAACCAACTCTTTGAGATTCCTGCACAAGGACACCCAGGTCCCTCTGCACAGCAGCATGCTGCAATTTTTTCCCATTTAAATAATAGTCCATTTTGCTGTTATTCCTACCAAAATGGATGACCTCACATTTACCAACATTGTGCTCCATCTGCCAGACCCTCGCCCACTCACTTAGATTATCTATATCCCTTTGCAGACTTTCAGCGTCCTCTGCACACTTTGCTCTTAGTGTCATCTGCGAATTTTGACACACTACACTTGGTCCCCACCTCCAAATCATCGATGTAAATCGTAAACAATTGCGGTCCCAACACTGATCCCTGAGGCACACCACTAGTCACTGATCGCCAACCAGAAAAACACCCATTTACCCCCACTCTTTGCTTTCTGTTAGTTAACCAATCCTCTATCCATGCTAATACATTACCCGTAACACTGTGCACCTTTATCTTATGTAGCAGTCTTTGGTGCGGCACCTTGTCAAATGCCTTCTGGAAATCCAGATACACCACATCCACAGGTTCCCCATTGTCCACTGCACATGTAATGTTCTCAAAGAATTCCACCAAATTAGTCAAACATGACCTGCCCTTCATGAACCCATGCTGTGTCTTACCAATGGGACAATTTATATCTAGATGTCTCGCTATTTTTTCCCTGATGATAGATCCAAGCATTTTCCCTCCGACAGAAGTTAAGCTAACCAGCCTATAGTTACCTGCCTTTTGACTACCTCCTTTTTTAAATGTTTGTGATTTTGTGAAACCTGTTTTTGTTGTCTGAGCTGACTGGAATTAGAGCCAGAGCAGGAGTAATCCAGGAGAATGATTTGGAGGTAAAGCAAAATCCAGCAGATGCTGGAGTTCTGAAAAGAACCGACCTGCTGAGTTTATCCAGCATTTTCTCTATTTATTATAATGCTTTTGGGACCTGGGTTTGAATCCCACCACGTTTCAATAAAAATATTGATGAGCATGAATTAATTGTTGTAAAAACACATCTGGTTCTGTAATGCCCTTTAAGGAAGGAAATCTGCCGCCCTGATCCAGTCTAACCGACATGTGACTGGATTCACAAACAATTCAAGGGCTGACTGGGTAAACAGGGAATGTCACCATCAGAAAAACAGAGCCCCCTTGAGGGCAGAAGGGTTAGGACAGGTTATGGAGAAGGTTAAAACTGTCATCATTGAGAACAACACAGACTTTAACGGAACAACTTGTCCCAAACACAATCTCTTGTAGTTAGTGTGGCAGGGTGTGGTGAATCAGGTTTAAAAAGAGTCAAATTATATATGTTTTCTAGTTTGGACAACCACATTTAAATCTGGGACTCGGATGAGGATATGAATTGGTGTTTGGTGGTAAGATCTAAATGTGTGTATTACGCCAGGAAGCCTTAAACCCAGAGTGAGAATATTTCAAACCAGGCTTCAAAATGAACGGCTGTGGATGGTGAATTCACTCTCAAAAGAAAACAAAGAAAATTACAGCACAGGAACACCCCCTTCGGCCCTCCAAGCCTGCACCAACCACGCTGCCCGACTGAACTGAAACCCCCTACCCTTCTGGGGACCATATCCCTCCATTCCCATCCTATTCATGTATTTGTCAAGATGCCCCTTAAAAGTCACTATCATATCTGCTTCCACTACTTCCCCCGGCAGCGAGTTCCAGGCACCCACCACCCTCTGGGTAAAAAACCTGCCTCCTTTAAACCTTGCCCCTTGCACCTTAAACCTATGCCCCCTAGTAATTGACTCTTCTGCCCTGGGAAAAAGCTTCTGACTATCCACTCTGCCCAGCCCCTCACAATCTTGTAGACTTCTATCAGATCGCCCTCACCTGTGTCGTTCCAGTGAGAACAAACCAAGTTTCTCCAACCTCTCCTCATAGCTAATGCCCTCCATGCCAGGCAACATTCTGGTAGATCTTTTCTGTACCCTCTCCAAAGCCTCCACATCCTTCTGGTAGTGCGGCGACCAGAACTGAACACTATATTCCAAGTGTGGCCGAACTAAGGTTCTATAAAACTGCAACATGACTTGCCAAAAGGCCCGCAGAAATTCTGTCTTGGGAGGAACTACTGGAAGAAATAAATCATCCTGTACATGGGAGAGACAGAAACTGTGAGGACCATCTCCTCCAATCACAGATTCTGTCTCTCCCAATGTTGCTACATCTGCAGAGACAGAGTCTCAAACTGGAGGAACAGCTTTGCCACCTATTTTGAGAAAAGACTCAGCAGCCGATCTGTGATGTGTGGAGGAGTTGTGTCTTCCTGCTACAGAACTAGTTTCATAGCAGTGTGAGCCTCAAAAGGAATGATCCAACCATCGGCAGACCTTTCCCCATTCTGCTGAACAAGTCTCGATTATTTTTATATATCTCAGAAGGTGGGGTTTACAGCTCAGGAATTTGAGTAACCAGATATTGTGAACGTACTTACAATCACTTGGGTCGTCACATTAGAAATTGAGATACATTCATCCAGGTTCATATTCTAAACTGCTTTTATTTGCAGTTTAACATTCACAGACAACATACAAAATCCCCGGTCAGAGCTGATCTCAGCTGGTGTAGTGAGGTTATTGATGGGTTATTGATGTAAATCCACACACAATGAAGATCAGAATCGGGAGAGATTTTTCCTGCTCCACTGTCTGAACCAATAAACATCTGATTCAGTTCCCTTGTGTCAAATAGTTAGAATTCTCATTTTGGAAAGAGAGTATGGGAGTATTTTTAAAGTAAATTAACAAAACATATCATTCATAGATTCCAATTTAAAAGTTTTAATATATACACAGTCTTCAGTATTTGTGCTATCTTATTCAAAGAAGTAAACTAACAGAAACACAAAAGGTAATGTTACTACGTGACTACATCACTAATAAAGGAGTTACTGAGAATGGAAAACGATGCCCTGGAAACCAAAAAATAGCCCTTAAAAATCAAAGAGTAGCTTTCCAGAAAATCTCAATACAAGCATTGAAAATAAATACTTTGTGCCCTGCAGATGGATCTTTCAGAGAATGAATTGTAGATTTTGCCCAAAGATCAAATTAGAATTGAAGCAAAAGTTCTTAACTTTATTCTAAACAGGTTCCTGTTGAGAGTTCTTCAATTAAGGGGGAAGATCACTGGTGGTGCTTTTAAAAAGTGACATTGCAGCCCTGAAAATCAGTGACACTTCCAGAATATTAAATTCCAGCTAGTTATAGGGTTTGTTAACATCAGCAGAAATAAAATATTGTCAGACTGTCAATACTGAACAGCAGCAAAAACAGCAAAATCCAACCCCTGCAGTCACTTGTGAACTTGTTGATGTCTCAGGAGCCATTGTGACTGAGTGAATCCCTTCCCACACACAGAGCAGTTGAATGGCCTCTTAGTGTGAGTGCGTTGGTGAGCCAGCAGGTTGAAAGACTTTGCGAATCCTTTCCCACACACGGAGCAAGTGAATGGCCTCTCCCCTGTGTGAACTCGCTGGTGAGCAGAGAGGTTGGATGACCGATTGAATCCCTTCCCACACACGGAGCATGTGAATGGTCTTTCTGCAGTGTGAGTGCGTCGGTGAGCACTGAGGTTGGATGACTGCCTGAAATTCTTTCCACAGTCAGTGCAGCTGAATGGCTTCTCTTCAGTGTGAATTTTCTGGTGTCTCAGCAGCGTGGGTAAAACTGTGAATCCCTTTCCACACACAAAGCAAGTAAACGGTCTCTCCCCAGTGTGAATTCGCTGGTGTGCAATGAGGGAGGATGCCTGTCTGAAACTCCGTCCACAGTCAGTGCAGCTGAATGGCTTCTCCTCAATGTGAACTCGCTGATGTGACAGTAAGTGGGATGACCCAGTGAATCCCTTCCCACAGTTGGAGCAGGTGAACGGCCTCTCCCCAGAATGAACTCGCTGGTGTGACAGCAGGTGGAATGACTGAGTGAATCCCTTCCCACAGTCGGAGCAGATGAATGGTCTCTCCCCAGTGTGACTGCGTTGGTGCACAGTGAGTGCTGAAGAATGCCTGAACCTCTTCCCACAGGAGGTGCAGGTGAATGGCTTTTCCTCAGTGTGAATTCTCTGGTGAGACCAAAGGCCAGATGACTGAATGAATCCCTCCCCACAGACAGAACAGGTGAACGGTCTCTCACCAGTGTGACTGCGCCGATGGTTTTCCAGCAGGGAAGGGTAACTGAATCCTTTCCCACAGTCCCCACATTTCCACGGTTTCTCCATGGTGCTGGTGTCCTTATGTTTCTCCAGGTTAAACGATCAGTTGAAGCCTCATCCACACACAGAACACGTGTACAGTTTTTCCTTGCTGTGAATGGTGTGATGTTTTTTCAGGCTGTGTAACTGGATAAAGCTCTTTCCACAGTCAACTCACTGAAACACTCTCACTCGGGTGTGCGTGTATCTTGGTGCTTTTTCAGTCACGCTGATGTTTGAAATCATCTCCTCCAGACAGAAGACAAACATTTCTCCTTCCACGGTCAAAGTCTGAGGATATTTAAGTCCAAGTGAATCGAGACTCTGTCTGATTTTGATGTGATGTTTCTTCACCTCACCTGTAAAAGGAGTTTACAAAATTAATCACTGTCAGTCCAGGATAGAAATTTTGAACAGGCAATTCTAATTCTCTGGAATATTTCTTCCTCTCTTGTTCCCCAAATCAATAAATTCCTGTCCCACAAACTCTTCCTCCTCCCTGGGCTGAAATCCAAACCCATCTCACCATTTCTTTTCTCCACTCCCAGTTTTCTCCCTCCCTCTCCTCTGTCCGGGTTCAGTTCTGATGTGGAGATGCCGGCGTTGGACTGGGGTGAACACAGTAAGAATTTTAACAACACCAGGTTAAAGTCCAACAGGTTTATTTGGTAGCAAACACCTAATGGTAGCTAATGGTGTTTGCTACCAAATAAACCTGTTGGACTTTAACCTGGTGTTGTTAAAACTCTTACTGGGTTCAGTTCTCCAGCTGCTGTCTGCAGACTGACAATAAAACCAATGGGTCTTATTGGGGGTGTTGGGGCCTCCAGCGGGTGTTTGTGAATCCTCCCCGCCCACCTCCCAGGGTTTCCTTCCTTCCCAGAGATCAGAGTCCTCATTGATTTGAGGCCAAAGTGTAACCTCTTATTTATTGTCCCCCTCCCCCATCCTCTGATGTGAACCATCCTCCAGTGGCTGAGCCAGGATGGGGCCGTTAACCTGGGCCTGTTCCCGGGAGGGAGGGAGGGAGGGAGAAGCCCCGCAGCTGCAAACCAGGGAGCTGACAATGATTCTGAAGGGTTTGCGGATCCACAAAGTGTTTCCAAATCCTCCCAGCCACCGCCTAACGCTGACTCCGCTTCTCCGGGACAAACAAGCGCCAAGGACAGCAATGACACTGCGCATGCTCCACATCACAATGCCCGGGCACTGATTGACGGCAGCTCCGGACCAATAGGACGAGAGGGCGGGGCTGGAGGACCGAGCGGGAGCGGCTGGTCCTCCAACCAATCCGAGTGAATGAGGGGCGGGACCTGAAGCATGCGCAGTGCGGGTGAACCAGATAAACCTGTTGGACTTTAACCTGGTGTTTGACTTTCACACTGGGGAGAGGCCGTTTACCTGCTCTCAGTGTGGGAAGGGATTCACTCAGTTATCCAGCCTGCGGACACACCAGCAAGTTCACACTGGGGAGAGGCTGTTCACCTGCTCTTATTGTGGGGAGGGATTCAGTCAGTTATCCAGCCTGCAGAGACACCAGCGAGTTCACACTGGGGAGAGGCCGTTCACCTACCCTCAGTGTGGGAAGGGTTTCAGCGTTTCATCCCGGCTGCTGAGACACCAGCAAGTTCACGAGTGATTCCAGGGGTTGGATTCTGCTGTTATTGTTTCTGCTCTCAGTTGCATCCAGGACTGCATTTTGTTCATTCTCACAGTTGGTCAATGGGGAGGGTCAGAGGGTTTCTTTCTGCTGGACTGGCCGGTCTCAGCCTCCAGTGGGCTGATGCTCTTTGAGTCTTTTTGCGAATACCTGGTTTCAAATGTCACAAGGATCACAGAGTGACAGGGTGTTAGGAAGTTTAGAGATATTTCGTCAGAAGAAAACAGAGGTTGGCAGTGCAAAGGTACATTTCTGAATGGAGGGCTGTGACAAGTGACATTCCTCAGCGATCAGTGCTGGGACTTTTGCTGTTTGTAATATATATAAGTGATTTGGAGGAAAATGTAAGTGGTTTGATTGGTAAGTTTGTGGACGACACAAAGGTTGGTGGAATTGTGGATAGCGATGGGGACCGGCAGAGGATACAGCAGGATATAGGGCAGTTGGAGACTTGGGCGGAGAGATGGCAGATGAAGTTTAATCCGGACAAATGTGAGGTAATGCATTTTGGAAGGTCTAATACGGATGGGAAATATACAGTTATTGGCAGAGCCCTCAAGAGTATTGATAGGCAGAGGGATCTGGGTGTACAGGTACACAGGTCATTGAAAGTGGCAATGCAGGTGGAGAAGATAGTCAAGAAGGCATACGGCATGCTTGCCTTCATCGGCCGGGGCATTGAGTTTAAAAATTGGTAAGTCATGTTGCAGCTTTATAGAACCTTAGTTAGACCGCACTTGGAATCTAGTGTTCAATTCTGGTCTCCACACTACCAGAAGGATGTGGAGGCTTTGGAGAGGGTACGGAAAATATTTATCAGGATGTTGTCTGGTGTGGAGGGCATTAGCTATGAGGAGAGGTTGGAGAAACTTGGTTTGTTCTCACTGGGACGACAGAGGTTGAGGGGGGCGACCTGATAGAAGTCTACAAGATTATGAGAGGCATGGACAGAGTAGATAATCTGAAGCTTTTTCCCAGGTTGGAAGAGTCAATTACGAGGGGCATAGGTTTAAGGTGTGAGGGGCAAGGTTTAAAGGAGATGTACAAGGCAGGTTTTTTACACAGAGGGTGGTGGGTGCCTGGAACCCGTTGCCGGGGAAGGTAGTGGAAGCAGATACGATAGTGACTTTTAAGATGTGTCTTGACAAATATATGAATAGCATAGGAATAGAGGGATATGGTCCCCGGAAAGGTAGGGGGTTTTAGTTCAGACGGGCAGCATGGTTGCAGGCTTGGAGGGCCAAAGGGCTTGTTTCTGTGCTGTAATTTTCTTTGTTCTTCGTTCTGTTTGGAACATCCCAAATGCCCATCCAATTTCCTTTTTAATTGTTTATTGTCTCCACTTCCTCCACCCTCGTAGGCAGCGAGTTTCAGGTCATTACCATTCGCTGCATCAGAATATTCTTCCTCACATCTCCCCCCCACCCCCCCCTCCCCCCTCCCCGCCACTACCCCCCCCCCCCCCCACTCCTCCCCCACTCCTCCCCTTGCACCTCTGACCCAAAGTAAGAAATCTGTGTCCCCCCTCGTCCTTGTCCCATCAGCTAATGGGAACAGCTTTTCTTTGTCCACCTTATCTAAACCTGTCAGAATCTTGTCCACCTCTATCAAATCTCCCCTCAACCTCCTTTTCTCCAGGAGGAACAAGCCCAGCCTGACATCGACAATAAAGAACAAACTAACAGAATATGTTAATACCTGAAATCAAATGGGAATGTTTAATTTCTGTTTTAAAGATATTGTGAATATATTGTCCTGGACAATAAAGGAATTGGAATAACTCACCTTGGGTGTGGTTGAATGGAATATATCAATCTGATATCCACCTACAGTCCAGTGAAAGTCTGGAATATGTAGCTGGAAGTCCCTTCCTAACAGCACTGTGGGTGTACGTACACCTCAGGCATTGCAGCAGTTCATGAAGGCACCCTTGGGATTGGGGTTGACCATGGCCAAGGCAGCTACATACAGCCACATATTCTGTTATAATTGAAGGACTGCAGATTGAATGTGAGGCATTGTGGGACTGGACTATCTTGACCATATTCCTGTGACTGCCCGGAAACTCATGTGTCTATTTTAAAGAACAAAGAACAATACAGCACAGGAACAGGCCCTTCGGCCCTCCAAGCCTGCGCTGATCATGTGTTCCTAACTAGACCATCCGTTTGTATCCCTCTATTCCCAGTCTGTTCATGTGGCTATCTAGATAAGTTTTAAATGATCCTAGCGTGTCTGCCTCAACCACCTTGCTTGGTAGTGCACTCCAGGCCCCCACCACCCTCTGTGTAAAATACGTCCCCTGCATATCTGTATTGAACCTTGCCCCCCTTACCTTGAACTTGTGACCCCTTGTGTTTGTCATTTCTGACCTGGGAATAAGCTTCCAACTGTTCACCCTATCTATGCCCTTCATAATTTTGTAAACTTCTATTAGGTTGCCCTCAACCTCCGTCTTTCCAGGGAGAACAACCCTAGTTTACTCAATCTCTCCTCATAGCGAATACCCTCCATACCAGGCAACATCCTGGTAAATCTTTTCTGTACTCTCTCCAAAGCCTCCACGTCGTCCTTCTGGTAGTGTGACGACCAGAACTGGACGCAGTATTCCAAATGTGGCCTAACCAACGTTCTATATAACTGCAACATCATATGCCAACTTTTATATTCTATGCCCCAATAAAGGCAAGCATGCCATATGCCTTCTTCACCCCCCTTTCCACCTGTGCTGCCACCCTTAAGGATCGTGGACTTGCGCACCCAGATCCCTCTTGTGTGTCTATACTCCTGATGGTTCTGCCATTTATTGTATAGCTCCCCCCTGCATTAGATCTACCAAAATGCATCACTTCGCATTTATCTGGATTAAGTTCCCTCGACAATCATTTTTGTCACCTCCTCAAAAAACGCAACCAAATTTGTGAGGCATGACCTCCCTTGTACAAAACCATGTTGTCTATCGCTAATGAGATTATTCAGTTCTAAATGTGTATAGATCCTATCTCTAAGAATCTTCTCCAACAATTTCCCTACCACGGACGTCAAGTTCACTGGCCTATAATTACCCGGGTTATCCTTGCTACCCTTCTTAAATAACGGGACCACATTTGCTATCCTCAAATCCTCTGGGACCTCACCTGTGTCCAATGAAGAAACAAAGATTTTTGTGAGAGGCCCAGAAATTTCATCTCTTGTCTCTCTCAGTAACTGGAAACTTGATAAGGTGCCCCATGCAAGGCTTATTGAGAAAGTGAGGGGGCATGGGATCCAAGGGGACATTGCTTTGTGGATCCAGAACTGGCTTGCCCACAGAAGGCAAAGAGTGGTTATAGACGGGTCATATTCTGCAGGGAGGTCGGTCACCAGTGGAGTGCCCCAGGGATCTGTTCTGGGAACCTTACTCTTCGTGATTTTTATAAATGACCTGGATGAGGAAGTGGAGGGATGGGTTGGTAAGTTTGCTGATGACACAAAGTTTGGAGGTGTTGTGGATGGTGTGGAGGGATGTCAGAAGTTGCAGCGAGACATTGATAGGATGCAAGACTGGGTGGAGAAGTGGCAGATGGAGTTCAACCCAGATAAGTGTGAGGTAGTTCATATTGGCAGATCAAATACGATGGCAGAATATAATATTAATGGTAGGACTCTTGGCAGAGTGGAAGATCAGAAGGATCTTGGGGTCCGAGTTCATAGGACGCTCAAAGCAGCTGTGCAGGTTGAGGCTGTGGTTAAGAAGGCGTATGGTGTACTGGCCTTCATCAATCGAGGAATTGAGCTTAGGAGCCGTGAGATAATGTTGCAGCTGTATAAGACCCTGGTCAGACCACACTTGGAGTACTGTGCTCAGTTCTGGTCGCCTCATTACAGAAGGATGTGGAAGCCATAGAAAGGGTGCAGTGGAGATTTACAAGGATGTTGCCTGGGCTGGGGAGCATGCCTTATGAGGATAGGTTGAGTGAGCTCGGCCTTTTCTCCTTGGAGAGACAAAGGATGAGGGGTGACCTGATAGAGGTGTATAAGATGTTGAGAGGTATTGATCGAGTGGATAGTCAGAGACTTTTTCCCAGGGCTGAAATGGTTGCCACAAGACCACACAGGTTTAAGGTGCTGGGGAGTAGGTACAGAGGAGATGTCAGGGGTAAGTTTTTCACTCAGAGGGTGGTGGGTGGTGGAGGCGGATTCGATAGGGTCTTTTAAGAGCCTTTTAGATAAGTACATGGAACTTAGTAAGATAGAGGGTTATAGGTAAGCCTAGTAATCGCTAAGGTAGGGACATGTTCGGCACGACTTTGTGGGCTGAAGGGCAGGTATTGTGCTGTAGTTTTTCTATGTTTCTATGGAACTCCCTTCCTAACAGCACTGTGGGTGTACGTACACCTCAGGCATTGCAGCAGTTCAAGAAGGCACCCTTGGGGTTGGGGTTGACCATGGCCAAGGCAGCTACATACAGCCACATATTCTGTTATAATTGAAGGACTGCAGATTGAATGTGAGGCATTGTGGGACTGGACTATCTTGACCATATTCCTGTGACTGCCCGGAAACTCGTGTCTATTTTAGTTTATAATTGAGGATTTCTGGGAATAAGTTAAATGGGGAAATATTAAGCACAGCCTGGAGGAATTTGGAATAACTGAGAATTTTATCCCCAGATAAAGAACAAAGATTTTGCCTGTGTTTGGGTGTAACGTGTTTGGGATTTTAAATCAACAAAGATGTTGCCTCTAAAATCAGTCCTTGGAAGTTGGCTTAAAAAAGGTTAAGTTATAATGAAGGATCTTGGATCTTATTTCAATCAAGGAGTTGTGAGTTTGTAGTGCTCTGTCCCTTTAAGAAGCTAAAGCTGCGAGAGAGAATGCTGAGGATTCATTGTTTGAAATTTACGAGCTGTGAGAATCTGTGTGTTTTGTTTGTTTTATGTGGATGTTTGTAGATGTGTTTTATCATTGTTTTGGGCTACATTTGTTAAGGTTTATCTTTCTGGAGAATTAACCTTACCATGAGTCTTTAATTAAAGGCATTTTTGGAAGTTTAAAAACAGGATCACAAGAACGCTTCAGGAATTAATTTTGATTATTGTTGTTGTAAAGCACATGCTATGTTTCTCTGTTTGTGTGTGGATGATATTTGTGTGTTGAACGCTTCAAGCTTTCAGGTTTTCTGTCTGTGATTTAAATCAAACAGATTTTTAAAAAAGGAAGTGTGATCAATAAAACTTTTTTTGTTCAGAAGTTATGAACCTGGAGCCATATTTACTGGCCAGAGACAGGATTCCAGGATATTTTACTAAACATGTGGGAATTTTAATCCGAATACAATTCACCCATGTGAGAATGAGAGTTTTAATTTGTAATGGTTATTTAAAATTTGACACATGTGAAATGATTCTGACCAATCCTGTGTTGGATTGATCTTGGGTTAAACTTCCTGTCAGGTCCAAAGATTTATTCCTGACGCAAGTAACACAAAGAAAAGGAAAATTCTGGAATTGGAGACTGAAGAAAAGAGTTTAAAAAGAGAGGTTATTAAATAGAAATGTTCCCAGACCATGTGGTCATTAGATTAAAACAAAGGAAGGGTGCTGACGTCCATGAGAACTTTTAATCCATCCCATTTCTAACTAAGGGAGTCTATGTACAAAGAAAGCCCAAGAAAGACCCCCCCAAGGGGGGTCGGGAAAGTATCATGATGGGGGCACCTGTCCGTGAGATGATCACAAAGCCCCATAATGCCCAGATACTAATTTTATTGAGCCTATAATGTATGTAATCTATCACCATTCTGATTGGATTGTGTCCAGCCGGGATGGGCTGTGTAACTGGATAAGAATTGATGATATTCTGTGTTGGGTGGAGTTACACATGGTCAGCCCCTGTGGCTTCTCCCCGCTGGCCTAACTCAATAAACTGTTTGTCGATTGAATCAGGCACAACACACTGGGTACATTCCCACTTCATCCTTGGGAGTGGCCTGATAGGCTGTGGTCTTTGGGGGGCCTTTCATGAATCACATGTGTTTGCTCGTTGTAAATGTGCATTCAAAATGGTTGGAAGCACAGATCATGAGTAATATTCCAGCTCCTGTGGCAATAGAGAAGCTCTGTCAAATTTTCACAAGCCCTGGGTTACCAGATTGGCTTGTTTCAGATAACGACACTCTGTTTACAAGTGAGGTGTTTCAGGAATTCCTGTAAAGGAATGGTCTACGCCATGTGCGTACTGCACTGTTTCATCTGGCTACAAATGGTCTCTCAGAAAGAGCTGTTCAAACTCTGAAGGAGGGATTGAAGAGAATGGCAGGCGATACTTTAAGAACAAGCTCTCAAGATTTTTGTTCCAGTTTCGCATCACACCACAATCCACAACCAGACTCTCTCCTGTGGAATTTTTAGGTAGAAGGTCGAAGTCTCATCTGGATCTGCTTCACCCAGATCTCAGAGCAAAAGTGAGCAGGAGACAAGAGAAGCAGAAGGAGGGACACGACTACCGCGCCAAAGAGAGGCAGTTCAAACCGGGTGATCAGGTTTATATCAGAAACTTTGGGAGTAACCAAAGGTGGTTACCGGGAATAATTTTAAACCAAAGTGGTCCAGTATCTTGGGTGGTGAGACTGTAAAACGGAAGAGTTGTTCGCAGACACCAAGACCATATTCGCTTGCGGTGTGACCCCGAGTCAGGAACAGTTTCAGAGTCAGCAACCATTACTGAGAACATGGCAGAGGGTCATGCTGCTGTGGATGTTCACCAGGAAATGGTTCCAGCTTTGCCAGTTGACTCTGCTGTGGGAGTGGAAGAGGAATGTTCATGTACAGATTCTCAAACTACCTCTTCACCTCCCATTCCAGAAACACCATTACAAGATTTACCAGTGGTATTGTACAGGTCGCAATGAAACCACAAAGCTCCTGACAGACTTCCGTATTGTTAAAGACATTACTTTGTTGTATTTCTGTCCTGATGGGGGATTGAAATTTAAGGAGAGGAGAAGTGTTACAGAGTGTTCTTCTCAACCTCTCTCCCTTCTGAGCACGTGCGGGCTTTGGGTGGGGTTTCAGTCTGCAAGTCCAGGCTGGTTCCAATGCTCCTGTTTCCTTTAGTTTGCCAATGATTTTTAACCTTTGTTATTTATTTATATAAAGAACATCCTGCTTTTAACAACACATTTGACTACCTTATTTGTGGACTGAAGTTTCCACAATTGTAAATCAGGAGATTAGTTAAATGGACAGCCTGAATTGAGAGACAATTAAAGAATACATGATTCATTAATACAGATGTTCGGCTGGAAATGTAAATTTGAATACAAAAGTTTATAACGTTTAGAATTATAAACATAATAAGAATGGTTAAAATGTGTGGGAATTATAAGATATTGCCTTCTGATGCCAACAGAATAGAAAAAACATAACAAGACTTGTTAGGGTGGCCCGGTGGCACACTGGTTAGCACTGCTGCCTCACAGTGCCAGGGACCTGGGTTTGATTCCCGGCTTGGGTGACTCTGTGGACTTTGCACGTTGTTCCCGTGTCTGCCGGGTTTTCTTCCGGGAGCTCTGGTTTCCTCCCACAGTCCAAAAGATGTGCTGGTTAGGCGCATTGACCATGCTAAATTCTCCCTCAGTGTACCCGAACAGATGCCAGAGTGCGGTGACTCGGGGATTTTCCCAGGAACTTCATTTATTAGTGTCACAAGTCGGCTTACATTAACATTGCAATGAAGTTACTCTGAAAATCCCCGAGTCGCCACACTCAGGCGCCTGTTTGGGTACACTGAGGGAGAATTTAGCACGGCCAGTGCACCTAACCAGCAGGTCTTTCGGGCTGTGGGAGGAAACCAGAGCACCCGGAGGAAACCCACACAGACACGGGGAGAATGTGCAGACTGTGACCCAAGCTGGGAGTCAAACCCAGGCCCTGGCGCTGTGAGGCAGCAGCGCAAACCACTGTGCCCTACAGAGAGGTGTTGGGAGCTGTTGATTTTACAAGTTATCCATGTTTTCAGAGCCATCACTTCATGTCCTGGTCTGACAAGGATGGAGAGAAGTCTGTTCATAAGATATAGGAGCAGAATGAGGCCATTCGGCCCATCGAGTCTGCTCCGTCATTCGTTCATGGCTGATATGCTTCTCATCCCCATGTTCCTGCTTCTCCCGATAACCTTTCAGAAGTTCATATGTTCAATTGTTAAAGCTAAACTTTCTCCTTTTACTGTTAATTGATACTTTGCTTTTTTATCTTTCTGACTTGTGACATTTCTAATGGTTAATAAACTTCCTGAATTCACCGTTTAAAGTATTCTTTCGAGCCACATGGTTAAGTCACTGGAACCTGGTGTGATTTACAGTTATGGAGTTATTGTAAACAAGAGAACCTCATAAATCTTAGTTCAAATAAATCAAAGTTCTCACAAATGGAATGCTGTCCTTTATTCTGAGAGAAATTGAACACAGAAGTAGATATTATGCTTCAGTTATACAGGGCGTTGCTGAGACTGCATCTTGAACACTGGGTGCAGTTTTGTCTCCAATTAAACAAAGGATCGTAGGATCCCTGCAGTACAGACAGAGGCCATTCTGCCCATTGAGTCTGTACCAAACAGCATCCCACCCAGACCCTATTCCCATAACCACACACATTTACCCTGCTAATCCCCCTGACACAAGGGTCAATTTTAGCATGGCCAATCAACCTAACCCGCACATCTTTGGACCGTGGGAGGAAACCGGAGCACCCGCAGGAAACCCACGCAGACACGGGGAGAATGTCCAAACTCCACACAGATAGTGAATCGGACCAGGGACCCAGGAATTGAACCTGGGTCCGTGGCGCTGTGAGGCAGCAGTGCTAACCACTGTGCCACCGTGCTGCCCCATTTTATAAATACCATGGAAGCAGTTCAGAGGAGGTTTACTAGATTGACTCCCATCCAGTAGTGTGAAATGTTAACTCTGTTTCTCTCTCCACAGATGCTGCCAGAGCTGCTGCATTTTTCCAGTGCTTTCTGTCTTTATTTCAGATCTCACTGTAGTGGGGGGAAAAACACTATTTACTATCCAGGATAAAATAAATGTCCTTCATCAGCTTTAGTGGATCATTTCAGTGGAAATGTGCTCTCCCAGGCTCAAAGAGCATCAACCCACTGGAAGAAAAGTTGTGAGACCGGCCAATCCAGCAAAAAGAAATCCTTCGACCCTCCCACTTCACCAACTGTCAGAATGAACATGGTTCAGTCCTGGATGTGATCAACAGCAGCAATACCAGCAGAATCCAACCCCTGTCATCACTTGTGAACTCGCTGGTGTCTCCGCAGGCTGGATGACTGAGTGAATCCCTTCCCACACACACAGCAGGTGAACGGTCTCTCCCCAGTGTGAACTCGCTGGTGTTCCTGCAGGTTGGGATGTTCTAAATTTCTTTGTGCAGTGAGAGCAGCTGAACGGTCTCTCCTCAGTGTGAGTGCGCTGGTGGATCATCAGATCCCCAGAACGTTTGAAACTACTTCCACAGTCAGAGCATTTAAAGGGTCTCTCCTGGGTGTGAGTGAGATTGTGACTCAGCAGGCTGGATGAATGAGTGAATGCCTTCCCACACACAGAGCAGGTGAACGGTCTCTCCCTGGTGTGAATTCGCTGGTGCTCCCGCAGATGAGATAACGTTCTAAATGTCTTTGTGCAGTGAGAGCAGCTGAACGGTCTCTCCTCAGTGTGAATGCGCTGGTGGATCATCAGTTCCCGAGAGCTTTTGAAACCACTTCCACAGTCAGAGCATTTAAAGGGTCTCTCATTGCTGTGAGTGACTTTGTGTTTCGACAGGTTGGATAACTGCATAAATCCTTTCCCACATACCAAGCAGATGAATGGTCTCTCTCCAGTGTGAACGCGCTGGTGTCTCTGCAGATCGGGTAAATGAGCGAATCCGTTCCCACACTCAAAGCAGATGAACGCTCTTTCTCCAGTGTGAACCAGTCGATGTCGCTGCAGATGATATAACCGAGTGAATCCCTTCCCACACACAGAACAGGTGTGCGGCTTCTCTCCAGTGTGAATACGTCGATGGGTTTGCAGCTCAGAGGGGGTTTTGCAACCCTTCCCACAGTCCCCACATTTCCACGGTTTCTCCATGGTGCAGGTATCCTTGTGTTGCTCCAGGTTTGACCATCAGTTGAAGTCTCACACGGAACAATATTATGGTGCCCTGCTGCGATGGTGCAATATTGTTTACAGCTGTGTAACTGGGAAGCTCTTTCCACAGTCAATGCACGGGAAAATCTTAGTTGATTTTGTGTGTGTGTGTGTGTGTCAGTCCTGTTCCAGTCACACTGATGTTTAAAGACTGCTACACCAGGCAGAACAGAGAAACATTTCTTCTTCTGGGTTCAAAGGCCGATAGCATTCAGGTCCTGATGAATTGAGTGAGTTTGTCAGATGTTGACGTGATGTTTGATTCGAGATTTCTGTCTATAAAATCCTCACCTTCTGATATCCTGTAAAAGGAGTTAACAAAATTCATCATTTCAATACAGGATAGAAATTCAGAACAGACAATTCTAGTTTCTATGGAATATTCTTTCCTCTCTTATTCTTCAAAAGCTGTAAGTCTCCATTCCACACACTCCCTCCATTCTCACTCTGCTGTATCTAATATTCACCCTCTCAATTCTCCTGTCGTTGCTGATTGAGGCTGATTGACAGATCCATGCTCACTGCTTCCTGTCCTGGACGCAGAGAGCTGAAAATCTTCAAGCTGACAGTCACATTAAAGTTTTACATTTGGACATAAAGCAGGCTGATGATGTGTGTAATACACTGTATTACCTGGATACAGATACATGAAGAATGTGAGGAAGATCTGCATTTAGGCAGCGAGTGGTGACCTGTAAGTTAAAAATTACTCCAGAATGAGAAAAGAAATGGAAAGGGAGAGAAAAGAAAGTGTTTTACTCACAGATGTTGAAGACAGGAGGAAGTTTGAGTCTGTCTGAAGCTCAATGTTCATTCAGAGAGAGAGCAGCAGCTTTGCTGGGCAGGAATGAGCAGCGGAACAAGCTCATTGTCCACTTCCGCATTCAGACAATGGGGGAGCTCTGATTGGCTGGAGGACCAGAGTCCTTCAGGTCCTCCAACTCCCCCATTGGTCAACACCTCAGCAGACAGGTCAGGGGGTGGGCACTCCACCGCACATGCGCAGCTTCCCCTCTCCCTTGGACATGCGCAGTCAGGGGCCGGGGGGAAGGGGAGATCACCGAGCGGCTTCTCGCTCTGTCCGGAGCCGCCAGCGGGTTGCCTGGAAACCTTGGCTCGAGGAGGTGCAGGGGGAGGGGAACTATGGGTGGGGGCGGGGCTCCCGGGTCCGCGCGGCGGAGATCCCACCCCCTGACCTTGGGGGAGTGGAAACTTCCTCCTGTCGCCAACATCTGTGAGTAAAACACTTTCTTTTCTCCCCCTTTCCATTTCTTTTCTCATTCTGGGGGAAATTGGGGACTTGCAGCAACTGAAGGGAAAGGAAGTGAATCCAGTCTGTACATTCCACACATTGTTAGTCCAGTCAGATAGACATATATCTGTCTGGCAGCCTGCATGGAGATTTCCAGCTCTCTGTGTCCAGGGCAGGATAAGTTTAACAACACCAGGTTAAAGTCCAACAGGTTTATTTGGTAGCAAAAGCCACACAAGCTTTCGGAGCTCTTAGCCCCTTCTTCAGGTGAGTGGGAATTCTGTTCACAAACAGAGCTTATAAAGACACAGACTCAATTTACATGAATAATGGTAGGAATGCGAATACTTACAACTAATCAAGTCTTTAAGAAACGAAACAATGTGAGTGGAGAGAGCATCAAGACAGGCTAAAAAGATGTGTATTGTCTATCATGACTATCCAGGACAGGAAGCAGTGAGCATGGATCTGTCAATCAGCCTCAATCAGCACCTTCAGGAGAACTGGGAGGATGAATATTAGATACAGCAGAGTGAGAATGGAGGGAGAGTGTGTGGGATGGAGATTTACAGCTTTTGGGGAATGAGAGAGGAAAGAATGTTCCATAGAAACTAGAATTGTCTGTTCTGAATTTCTATCCTGTGCTGACATTGATGAATTTTTCAAACTCATTTACAGGATATGAGAAGGTGAGGATTAACAGACCAAAATCTTGAAACAAACATCACATCAGCATCTGACACCCTCACTCAATTCATCGGACCTGAATATTATCAGACTTTGAATCTGGAAGGAGAAATGTTTCTCTGTTCTGTCTGCGAAAACAGGTCTTTAATATCAATGTGACTGGAAAAGCAGCAAGATACAGATACTCCCGAGGGACAGTGTTCCAGTGCACTGAGTGTGGAAAGAGCTTTAACCAGTTACACAGCCTGAAAATACATAGCAGCATTCACAGCGGGGAGAGACTGTACCCGTGTTCTGTGTGAGATTTAACTGATTGTTTAACCTGGAGAGTCACAAGGACACCTGCACCATGGAGAAACCGTGGAAATGTGGGGACTGTGGGAAGAGATACAGAGCCCCCTGTGACCTGGAAATCCATCGACGCAGTCACACCGGGGAGAGGCCATTCACCTGCTCTGTGTGTGGGAAGGGATACATTCAGTTATCCCACCTGCTCAGACACAAAGTCACTCACAGCAATGAGAGACCCTTTAAATGCTCTGACTGTGGAAGCGGCTTCAAACGTGCTGCGGATCTGAGAGAGCACGAGCGCATTCACACTGAGGAGAGACCGTTCAGCTGCTCTCACTGCACAAAGACATTCAGAACATCATCCAACCTGCGGCAACACCAGCGAGTTCACACTGGGGAGAGACCGTTCACCTGCTCTGTGTGTGGGAAGGGATTCACTCAGTTATCCAGCCTGCTGAAACACAAAGTCACTCACACCCAGGAGAGACCCTTTAAATGCCCTGACTGTGGGAGAGGCTTCAAAAGCTCTGGTGAACTGATGTCCCACAAACGCTTTCACACTGCAGAGGGACTGTTCACCTGCTCTGTGTGTGGGAAGGGATTCAATCGGTCATCCCACCTGCAGACACACCAGCGAGTTCACACTGGGGAGAGACCATTCACCTGCTCTGCGTGTGGAAAGGGATTCACTCAGTCATCCCACTTACAGAATCACAAAGTCACTCACAGCAATGAGAGACCCTTTAAATGCTCTGACTGTGGGCGCGGCTTCAAAAGTGCTGCGGATCTGATGATTCACCAGCGCATTCACACTGAGGAGAGACCGTTCAGCTGCTCTCACTGCACAAAGAGGTTCAAAACCTCATCCAATCTGCGGGTACACCAGCGGGTTCACACTGGGAAGAGGCCATTCACTTGCTCTGTGTGTGGGAAGGGATTCACTCAGTCATCTGGTCTGACAACACACAAAGTCACTCACAGCAATGAGAGACCTTTTAAATGCTCTGACTGTGGGCGTTGCTTCAAAAGTGCTGCGGATCTGATGATTCACCAGCGCATTCACTCTGAGGAGAGACCCTTCAGCTGCTCTCACTGCACAAAGAGATTTAAAAGTTCATCCAATCTGTGGAAACACCAGCGAGTTCACACTGGGGAGAAACCATTCCCCTGCTCTGTGTGTGGGAAAGGATTCACTCAGTTGTCCAGCCTGCTGAAGCACAAAAGCACTCACACCCAGGAGAGACCCTTTCAATGCACTGACTGTGGGACTGGTTTTGAAAGCTCTCAAGAACTGTTGATTCACCAGCGAGTTCACACTGAGGAGAGACCGTTCAGCTGCTCTCACTGCACAAAGAGATTTAAAAGGTCATCCACACTGTGGATACACCAGCGAGTTCACACTGGGGAGAAACCATTCCCCTGCTCTGTGTGTGGAAAGGGATTCACTCAGTCATCCAGCTTGCTGAGACACAATGTTACTCACACCAAGGAGAGACCCTTTAAATGCTCTGACTGAGAGGCCGGACTCAAAACCTCTCAGGAACTGATGATCAACCAGTGCATTTACACAGGGGAGAGACAGTTCAGCTGCTCTGTGTGTGGGCGTGGCTTCAAAAGTTCTGGCTAATTGGTGTCCCACCAGCACACTCTCACTGCACAAAGAGATTTAAATGGTCATCCAACCTGCAGGAACACCAGTGAGTTCACACCGGGGAGAGACCATTTAGCTGCTCAGTGAGTGTGAAAGGATTTACTCGGTTATCCAGACTGCACAGACAGAACATCACTCACACTCTGCAGAGATCCTTTAAATTCTCCGAATGTGGGTGCGGCTTCAAAAGCTCTTGGGAACTGATGAGACGGAGACAGGAATGAGATAGAGAATCTGGTGAACTGGTGCGGCGGCAATAATCTCTCCCTCAATACCAACTAAATGAAGGAGACTGACATCGGTTTCAGGAAGCGTAAAGGAGAACATGCCACTGTCTACTTCAATAGGGACGATACAGAAATGGTCGAGAGCTTCATGTTTTTCGGCGTCCCAATCACCAACAATATGTCCT